>NC_053022.1:417264136-417445423 GCF_003073215.2 Triticum urartu | reverse complement strand
TAACTTTTCTATAACATTTCTAACAATGCTATATAACTAACTATTTCTATAACTAAAAAAAGAAAAATTTCTAACAATTTTATAACCATTTCTATAACTAAAAAACTAAAAAAAATGTATGTGTGTGTGTGTGTGCTCACCGGCGAGGCGAGAGGGGACGGGGACGGCGACGGGCGTGGCGACGACGGGGATGGCGATGACAGGGACAGGGACGGGGCAGCGACGACGGGGACGGGCCGGGGCGGCAACGACGGGGCCGGGCCGGGGCGGCGACGATGGGGACGGGGCGGCGATGACGGGGACGGGGATGACGCGGGACGGGCCGGGATGGCGCGGCGGTGACGACGGGGACGGGGAGGGGGCGGCGACGAGGGATATGGAGATGGGGGCGGCGGGCGACGGGGCAGAGGAGAAGAAGCAGATGAGAAACTGAAATTTTTGAAGTGTTTAGTTATATAGGATGGACCTTTAGTACCGGTTGGAGCCACCAACCGGTACTAAAGGCCTGTTTTGGCCAGGCCAAGCGGCGGGAACCGCACACCCTTTAGTACCGGGTGGTGGCTCCAACCGGTACTAAGGGGGGGGGGGCTTTAGTACCGGTTGGAGCCACCACCCGGTACTAAAGGGGGTGCGCTGGCAAGGTGTTGTGCGGCAAGTTTAGTCCCACCTCGCTAGCCGAGGGGCGTCCGCACTGGTTTATAACCCCCCGTGCGGTAGCTCTCTCGAGCTCCTCTCCAAAGCAGGCCTACTGGGCCTACATGTTCTGTGCTGCCCTGTGGGCCTACTGGGCCTTTGCGGGCCTGCATCCTGGCCCAACAACAGGTTGGGTTTCTAGTCGTATGCAGGCCGCTCTGGCCCAGTAGGCGGGCTTTTTTTTGCTTTATTTATTTTTGAGTTGTTTTTTGTGTATTTAGAGTTTCTTTCTGAATATTTTTGCTTTAGGTACAAAAAATTACAAACTTTCTGTTAGTGCCCGTAGTTTTCAAATTTGAATAGTTTAAATTTTGAATTATTTGAAATTAGTGTGAATCACTAGTTTGTGAATAACTTAACTTTAAAAATCAGTAAAGGCATGAAAGAATTTGTTTGCACATAAAATTTCTTCGTGTTTCAAATGCCAAAACACATAACTACCCTGACTATTACAGAGATTCCCTCCTAGGTGTGAAACACAGAAGAAAGTGATGATAGTGAAGCCGATCACATCCCAGATCTTTGGGTGTGAAACTTTTTCTTCACGTGTGTCCCTTTGCGCCGTAACCATGGAAAATCTTCATCATTTAATGGGATGCTCGGGTCAATATTCATTGTGAATGGAGCAATTTCATCAAACTTTTCATAATCTTCTGACATGTCTGTCTTGTCATCCACTCCCATGATGTTTCTCTTCCCAGAAAGAACTATGTGCCGCTTTGGCTCATCGTACGATGCATTCGCTTCCTTATCTTTTCTTTTTCTTGGCTTGGTAGACATGTCCTTAACATAGAAAACCTGTGCCACATCATTGGCTAGGACGAATGGTTCGTCTGCATACGCAAGATTGTTGAGATCCACTGTTGTCATTTCGTACTGTGGGTCTTCTGTTACCCCGCCTCGTGTCATATTGACCCATTTGCACCAAAACAAAGGGACCTTCAAACCACGTCGATAGTCAAGTTCCCATATGTCCTGTATATAACCATAATATGTTTCCTTTCCTGTCTTGGTTTCTGCATCAAAGCGGACACCACTATTTTGGTTCGTGCTCTTCTTATCTTGGGCGATCGTGTAAAATGTATTACCATTTATCTCGTACCCTTTGAAAGTCATTATATTCGAAGATGGTAACTGGGACAGCAAGTATAGGTCATCTTCAATAGAGGTGTCATGCATGGTACGTGTCTGCAACCAGCTGGTGAAACTCCTGGTTTGTTCACGTGTAATCCAGTCATCAGACCGCTCTGGGTGTTTGGAGCATAGAAAATTCCTGTGTTCATCCATATACGGAGCCACCAAGGCGGAATTCTGTAGAACTGTGTAGTGTGCTTCAGTGAGAGAATGTCCGTCCATACATATTATTTGTTCCCCTCCTAGCGTGCCTTTTCCATCCAGTCTGCCCTTATGCCGCGATTCAGGAACACCAATCGGCTTAAGGTCAGGAATAAAGTCAATACAAAACTCAATGACCTCCTCATTTTCATGGCCCTTGGAGATGCTTCCTTCTGGCCTAGCACGTTATGAACATATTTCTTTAAGACTCCCATGAACCTCTCAAAGGGGAACATGTTGTGTAGAAATACAGGACCCAAAACGTTAATCTCTTCGCATAGGTGAACTAGGACGTGCATCATGATGTTGAAGAAGGATGGTGGGAACACCAACTCGAAACTGACAAGACATTGCACCAAATCATTCTCTAACCTTGGTATGATTTCTGGATCGATTACCTTCTGAGAGATTGCATTGAGAAATGCACATAGCTTCACAATGGCTAATCGAACGTTTTTCGGTAGAAGCCCCCTCAATGCAACCGGAAGCAGTTGCGTCATAATCACGTGGTAGTCATGAGACTTTAGGTTCTGGAACTTTTTCTCTACCATGTTTATTATTCCCTTTATATTCGACGAGAAGCCAGACGTACCTTAATACTAAGCAGGCATTCAAAGAAGATTTCCTTCTCTTCTTTGGTAAGAGCGTAGCTTGCATGACCCTGATGTATGCTGTCTTTTCCGTGCATACGTTGCTGGTCCTCCCGTGCCTCAGGTGTATCTTTTGTCTTCCCATACACGCCCAAGAAGCCAAGTAGGGTCACACAAAGATTCTTCGTCACATGCATCACGTCGATTGCGGAGCGGACCTCTAGGTCTTTCCAATAGGGCAGGTCCCAAAATATAGATTTCTTCTTCCACATGGGTGCGCGTCCGTCAGCGTCATTCGGAACAGGTTGTCCACCAGGACCCTTTCCAAAGACCACCTTCAAATCCTTGACCATATCATGTACATCAGCACCAGTACGGTGGCGAGGCTTCGTCCGGTGATCCGCCTCACCTTTGAAATGCTTGCCTTTCTTTCTTACGGGATGCCTGCTCGGAAGAAATCGACGATGTCCCAGGTACACATTCTTCTTACAATTAGCCAAATATATACTGTCGGTATCATCCAAACAGTGCGTGCATGCGCGGTATCCCTTGTTTGTCTGTCCTGAAAGGTTACCGAGAGCAGGCCAATCATTGATGGTCACGAACAGCAATGCCTTTAGGTCAAATTCTTCCCCCATGTGCTCATCCCACGCACGTACACCTGTTCCATTCCACACTTGTAAGAGTTCTTCAACTAATGGCCTCAGGTACACATCAATGTCGTTGCCGGGTTGCTTAGGGCCTTGGATGAGCACTGGCATCATAATGAACTTCCGCTTCATGCACAACCAAGGAGGAAGGTTATACAAACATAGAGTCACAGGCCAGGTGCTATGGTTGCTGCTCTGCTCCCCAAAAGGATTAATGCCATCTGCGCTTAGACCAAACCATACGTTCCTTGCGTCATCTGCAAACTCCTTCCCGTACTTTCTTTCGATTTTTCTCCACTGCGACCCGTCAGCGGGTACTCTCAATTTTCCGTCTTTCTTATGGTCTTCTCTGTGCCATCGCATCGCCTTGGCATGCTCTTTGTTTTGGAACAAACGTTTCAACCGTGGTATTATAGGAGCATACCACATCACCTTGGCAGGAATCTTCTTCCTGGGGTGCTCGCCCTCGACATCACCAGGGTCATCACGGCTGATCTTATAGCACAATGCACCGCATACCGGGCAAGCGTTCAAATCCTCGTACTCAGCACGGTAGAGGATGCAATCATTAGGGCATGCATGTATCTTCTGCACCTCTAACCCTAGAGGGCAGACAACCTTCTTTGCTTGGTACGTACTCTCGGGCAATTCGTTGTCCTTTGGAAGCATATCCTTTATCATTACTAGCAACTTTCATACCTTGTCAGATACAGCATTCTCTGCCTTCCATTGCAGCAATTCCAGTGTGGTGCCTAGCTTTTTCTTGTCACTTACGCAATTCGGGTACAACAATTTTTTGTGATCCTCTAACATGAGCTGTAACTTCTTCTTCTCCAAATCACTTGTGCAGTTTCTCTTTGCATCGGCAATGGCCCGACCTAGATCATCAACGGGCTCATCTGATGCCTCTTCTTCAGCTTCTTCCCGCATTGCCGGCTCAGCTTCTTCCCGCATTACCGGCTCAGCTTCTTCCCTCATTGTTGTATCATCGTATTTAGGGAATCCATGGCCAGGATAGCTGTCGTCGTCCTCTTCTTCTTCATTGTCTTCCATCATAACCCCTCTTTCTCCATGCTTGGTCCAAACATTATAGTGGGGCATGAAACCGGACTCAAACAGGTGGATGTGAATGGTTCTTGACGTAGAGTAATTGCGACCATTCTTACAGCCAGCACATGGACAATGCATAAAACCATCTGCTCGCTTGTTTGCCTCAGCTGCAAGCAGAAAAGTACGCACGCCATTAATGAACTCGGGAGAGCATCAGTCATCGTACATCCATTGCCGGCTCATCTTCAATACACAGCACCGAAAACATCAAATTAATACAATACATAAAGTTCATACATAAAGATCATACAACACTTAAATGCAACAAACAAATAACTCTCTAGCTAAAGAATTTAAATGCAACAACAAATGCGCTCAAGATCGCAACTAAGGTAACAATTGATCCAACATCATAATGATACCAAGCCTCACTATGAATGGCATATTTTCTAATCTTCAAGTGCATTTTCTCCATCTTAATCTTGTGATCATCGACGACATTGGCAACATGCAACTCCAATTCCATCTTCTCCCCCTCAATTCTTTTCAATTTTTCCTTCAAATCCTCGTTTTCTCTTTCAACTAAATTTAACCTCTCGACAATAGGGTCGGTTGAAATTTCCGGTTCAACTACCTCCTACATACAAATATCTATGTCAACTTGATGGGCATAATTTGTCATAAACACGAAATGCAATGAATAGTTTTAAAAGAGAATACACCACATCCGAATCATAACCCGGACGAGGGCCGACGGGGACGGATATCAAAACCATGGCACTATGCATAACAAAGAACGTATGGGTAAGATAATTATACGAGTAACTATATATCCAAATCACACAAACATCATTTTTTATATAAAACTTCATGAACAAGAGGCTCACCACAAGGTGGTGCCGACGACGGGACGTTGCGAGCGATCGACGGTGGTTACGACGGAGATTTAGAAGGTACTAAGTAAACCACACCTACATATGCAAAACTAAGTGTTATTTTTGACCTCAAATTGCATATAAATCAAATACTAGCACATATATATAATTCCTCCCAAATTACTAAACTCAAAAATCAATCACTATATAAAGCATTGCACGAGCTAATCTAGCAATGAGAGATGAAAGGAAAAAGTTGCTAACCTTTGTGATCATTTGAATGGATGGGGGCCTTCAAATCTTGGGCAAAATGTGTGATGAGCTTGAGAAGAAGAGGGAAAAGAACAAAGAGGAGAGGGGAAAGCGGAAGAACAGAGTGAGCTCGGGTGGATGAAGGGTCTATGTAGGATGACCTTTAGTACCGGTTCGTGATAAGACCCGGTACTAAAGGTGCTGGAGGGGCCCCGGACTGACAACATCCTGCCACCACTCACTTCAGTACCGGTTCGTGGCACGAACCAGTGCTAAAGGTTCGCCACGAACCGGTACTAATGAGAGCGGCCCGGCTAGTCGTTGGAACCGGCACTAATGTACACATTAGTGCCGGCTCAAATTCAAACCGGCACTAATGTGCTTCACGTTTGACCCTTTTTCTACTAGTGTTTGCACCTCCATCATGCCATGCTTGCGCCATGACCTCCTCTAGGGTGGCCTCTCTCTCCCACATAACCTTGTAGCGATGAACACATATCTCCCTGGAAGATCGTCTGAACAGGAAGAAACCAAGTGTTTTACTGATGCCTTAGGGAACTTGTACCTCCACCTGTTATCCGCAACCACTCTATCAAGTCTGACCTGTACATTCGCTCTTCCGCTGCACTTATTATCATAAGTGAAGGGGTAGCCAGAGAACCCCATATCAGCTAAGTTGCAAGCTTCAAGCACATCCCTAAATGTAATCATCTGTCTAGGCGATCTCGGTGTCTCTGACAGATTTTCATAGTCCCACACAACTTCATTAAAATCTCCTGCCAAGAGCCAAGGCAAATATATCATCTTGGGCTTTTAGTCTTTTCAAACCCTCCCACATTAAGTGTCTATTTTCCACTCGTGGTTCACCATAGACAAAAGTAACTCTCCAAACTTGATCATCAGCAGGCAACCGAATATTCGCATCAATCCACCTTTTATTGCAGTCACGAATATCGACGTGCAAAGATTCATCCCAAAATAAGGCTAGACCATCACTATTACCCTCATTGCTTATTCCTTCAAAGCCACGAAGACCGAGTCTATTATGAAGACGATACATCTTATCTTTCTGTTGTCTAGTTTCACATAAAAATATCAAACTTGGGGAATGGGCATGAGAGAGTGAGCCACGAGATCCCAAACTGTCGAAGCATTCCCCGCACCTCGACAATTCCACAAGATGCAATTCATTGCTCCTAACGGGGCTCCACATCTGGCCCCGTCAGTTTACCGGCGGCCCCTGGGCCGGTTGCCTCCAATTCCACCTCGCCTTCCATGCTGGTTGCTTCATCCTCCCTCTGTTGGCCCTTAGTCTTTTTCTTCTTCTGTATGCCTCCAGCTGGAGCCTCAACATATGGTACCAGGTCTTTTCCTTCACTAGTAGCCTTTCCATGCCCAAACAAACCAACCACCTGTCATTTTCCAAGGATGAAAACATTGTACTCCAGAGAGTTCACAACGTTACCCAAGGAGACCTCCCGCTCCATGTTGCTAACATCATGCACCAATGGTAGCTCTATTACATTTGTTTGCTGGATATCCATAGATTTTTGTTGCACCTCCACTTCCCATATTTCCTTCTCTTTTTTCGCTGAAACCTCTGCCGGATCGTTCTTCACTGGAGCTGCATGTATCTTCTTCCTAATTCTGGCCTGGTGAGCTACATGTGCATGGCTGATCGGGGCTTCATCAACAGTTGGCTTCAGGCAGGAAACTCCCTCACCGGGTGTCCCATAATCGCCCCCACCAACCGTTGAGTTCACCACCGGTGCCGTCAGGAGCAAGGCCATGAGGGGTGCAATTATGTCATAGTTGTCGTTTGGGTTTGCGTATTCCCGCTAGAGAGACCTAGTGAGTCTCGATCAGGCGGTTCCCTCATGCGTAGATCGGTTTGTGCTTGTTGAGGAACCATAGGATCCTTCTCTTCTTCCTCTACCGAACCAAGACTCTTGTGGATCAGGGGACTGCCAACACCTGCATATCCCGCTTCGAGTTGCACATGCCTAGTACCTTCCCAACCTGGACAAATCTTGCCTTGCCGAGGAACTGCTCGAGAGTCACGCTTCTGCGTTCCTCCGAGTCGCGAGCGGACGGAGCCGCAACAAGTCCAACATGCAGACCTGGGTTGCATGTGGAGACGATGCCTGCCTGCCGTCCGGCCGGGCGGGCGGGCGGTGGCGGCAGCGAGGGGGCGAACGCCCCAAAGTCTCCTAACCTTAACGAAAGGTATCCATCTCTCGTTGTTTGAGCTCATGTGTTATCTGATTTTACCATCGATAATGCATTGCTTATGTATATTCATTTGTTGTATTCTTTACAGAACAGATGGGACCCGGAAGATACACCAGACACACTAGCAACAGTTCTCAAAATTGAGAAAGAGCGATATAGAGGCTGGCGATCAACTCTAAGATTTATGTTGCTTACTTACATTGCTAAAAGTGCAACTCTATTTGCAGGTGCCTACGAAGAGGATTGACAAACAAAATAGTAGTCCAAACTTGCAAAATACTCTTTTACAGAGATCTTGTCCTAGTAAGACTCCAGGTGCTAGGCTAATTGTTATTTCTTCAAATGTGCTCATACAAGATGCAACAAGGAATTCTTGAATGTTTAAAGCAATGGTAAGTCACAACCTTGCTTTATCTTTATGCTCACCTGCATTTTATACGCCATTGTCCTTCATAATTAGCTAGTTGCTTCTTCTCTTTCACCATGTGTTGCCGCTGCGTCAATTCACAACTTAAAAAAAATGAATATGTGCTTTCTAGGGACATGAACTTAACTGGAACTATAGATAGTGTCACAACTTAAATCGATAGTGAAAGCTTTTAGTACATCTACTTGTGCTTATGCGTTTGACATTTACACGTTTAACATGGTTCTGATCTCTCAGTTACATGCTTGCTGACACATTATTACTCCAGTTAGTCTGGCGACACTTCTTTTTAACAATGGGGCTAGAATAATTGTATGGCATATGTGATGTTGAACTCATTAACTAGAACTTTTTTGATTTCTTGATTGCAGGATCCAAAGAATTAGCTTGACTGGACTCTAGATCACGGACAATTTAGTCTTGGCACTTAATTAGGATGGCTAAATTACATTTGAGTTTCATTTGATGGATATTTGCTATGAGAATTATGAATTTTATGAATCTACATATTATAAGTATGGTTTTGAATATTGTTATTTAATGCTTGTATTTTTTTTACGGTTGCAATAGACTATTACCACAACCCACTTTCGGTTTCCACATTTTAGCACCACCAAAAGTTTATATTGTTGCAATAGTTTCTCCCTACCAACATTTCACCCTTTGTGATACCTACTTATCACCACCAAAACTAGTATGTTGCAATTTGCTGTTACGACGACTAGAATATTGTTGCCATAAGTTAATTCCACAAGTGTATAGCAGTTCGTGGCAAAATTCCTAATGCCATGAAAACAAGGATTGTTGCCATAGTTTATTGCCACAATTGACTATTGCCATGGAAGAGTATGCGCCACGAAACGAGCATTGTTGGCATAGGTTGTTGCCACAAATGTCTATTGCCACGAGTTACCAGTCGCCATGATTTGTCACATGTTGCATTAAAGTTATCTCCACGAGGCAAATGTGGCATCAGGTGAGTGTTGCCACGGGAAAACATGTGGCAACTTCCCACATGGTTGTTGCAATAGCACACTTTATTGCCACAGTTACTTTTTGGTGGCAATAACCTATTACCATGTGTCCAGTCGCAACGGCTGCCAATGAATGTTGTTTCGTGGCAATAGGTACATATCTCCACAAATTGGCATGTATTGCGATGAACGATTTTGTTGTAATAGACCCGGATCCTTGTAGTGATCTAGCCTATATGAATCCTTTACTTGCATGGGAACTCCAGCCGCCTCTTATATATGTTGGGGGTGACGGCCGATTGAAAACACACAATCCAACAAATCAATATACTACCTTTTCAGTCTATGTTTTATCTCTCCACCGTTTTCTCTCTCGTTCTTCACTGTTCCTCAAGTTTGAGAGCCGCGAATCCCGAGGCTCTAGGGGAGAGCGAATTGACCTAGGGCAGCCCATAGCTGTCGCACTCCCAGATAGGGTCCCTCCCGGGCGTGTGGGGTTTCGGGTCTCAAAAGCACCCGCCAACTGTCCTACGTATCGCACTGTCGGTCGGGTCTCCTTCGACGTGAGCTGCGGTGCATCACCCCCGGCGTCGAGGGACACGTGACGTGTTCGTGTGTCAACACACTTTTGGCAGCTCCGCTGGGAACTGAAGATCAATCATCATCATCCACCATGTCCGATCTTCCCAAGCCATCTGAGGTAGATGCCGATAGCATCATTATGCCTAGTCTTGATGAGATATTGGCCGATCATCGCCTAATCTATGAGGAGTACAAGAAGGGGCATGAAGAGAAGAATTTGCAGGAGTTCCTTGCAAAATTCAAGAAGGATCTCCAAGGCAACATCACTCCGATTGAAGAAATCAAGTTCCCTCCTCTTCAAGCCGAGCAGGTTAAACCCTCTATGAGTACTACCTTTTCTTCTAAGCAATGGGCTGAGATTGAGAGTCGTATTGCCGATGGTAACAATCTGTTCTATCAAAATTTCATAGAAAATACTAATGCTCGGAAGAATATATCTCAATCATCTAATGGCAATGGTGATGTAGCTGCAAGCGTGCAAAACCCTAATCTGGCTTTACCTATTTCATCGGCGCCTCCCATGCCGATGAATTATTATCCTACCCAAACAAATCAGATTGTGGCTGCACCTATTAATCCTACTATGAGCATGCCAGGTTCGGTGGCAACGCTAAACCAAACCCTACCTACAGGTACAACCACTCGATCACTACCGAACTATGGTTCGGCATACATGCCACAGTTCCTGCCTACAGCTCCTATGCCATTGCAACAAGCTTCATCGTCTATTACAGACGATGCTTTAGCTAATTTTAGATAAGAGATGGCTAAGATGCTTCGAGAGAATTTTGGAGTTGAGTTACCTCGGAATCAGATTTACCAAAAACCGTATCCCGAGTACTTTGATGCCATCCAGTGCCCTCCAGGATATAAAATTCTAGATTTTGTTAAGTTTAATGGAGAAGGCACGAAAACCACATGGGAGCATGTTAGTCAATATTTAGCACAGTTGGGCGTGGCAGACTCGCTAAATGAATTGAAAGTGCGTTTGTTTCCTTTATCATTAACTGGTACCACATTTTCATGGTTTTCTTCTTTACCACATGGTTCCATTCGGGTTTGGTCGCAGCCAGAGCAGAAATTTCATGATCACTTTTATAGCGGTGACAATGATCTCAAGTTGTCACATCTAACATCGGTTAAACAGAAGCATGATGAATCGGTCTCCAATTACGTCAAGAGATTTGGAGAAACAAAAAACCGCTATTATAGTTTGATGATAACCGAGAGATACTTGGCAGACCTAGTGCTTAGTGGTTTGAGAACTCCCATTAGAGAAAATCTAGAAGGTTATGAGTTCTTAAATATCAACCAAGTCTTACAAAGGGCTTTGGCTCAGGAAAGCCGAAGCAAAGATCTAAAAGAAGTGCATAGATACAAAGCCGATCGTCCAAAGATGAATATGGTTGAATATGATAGTGATCACTCGGATGATGAGGGTGATATTTATGCTACTGAATTTGTTTGGCCATCTAAGCCAAGCCCTTTACTTGCAATGATCTAAAACCGATTCATAAGAATCATGATGAAGAGATGAAGTTTACTTTTAACATTGCTAAGTTGAAAGTGTAACTATCCCTGGGTGGTTTTCATAATTCCTAACAACATATAGCTCATTGAACTAATGCTATTTCAAGATGATCATTTCAGAAATTTCAATGATTGGCATGGCATGGATTAGGAATGTGGACCCCTCAAAATGCTAAGGACACATATTGGCTCAATCTCAAGACTCTACATTTTCATTTTAGTGATCCAATATCACATTGAGTCCATAGGAAAAGCCAATACTATTAAAAGGGGATGATGTGTTGCTTAATGGCTTGCTTGCTCAAAATGCTTAGTGATAGCCACTGCCAGAAACCCTAGTCACTTTCGTCTCACTGATAGGGATCTCGGTCTCACCGAGATGGGATTGTAAACTCTCTGTTTCCCTTCATAACGTTTTCGTCTAACCGAGATGAGAAATTGGTCCCGCCGAGTTCGCAATGCAAACTCTCGGTTTCCCATTCGTAATGTTTCGGTCTCACCGAAATGAGTGATTCGGTCCCACCAAGTTTGCCTGACCAGCTCTCTATTTGCCCATTACAGAAATTGGTCCTACCGAGTTTATGTGATCGGTCTCACCGAGATTACGTTATGCCCTAACCCTAATGAAATCGGTCCCACCGAGTTGACATGTCGGTCCAACCAAAAATCCTAATGTTCACATTTTGAACTAAATCGATCTGACCGAGTTTAATGATTCGGTCCTACCAAGTTTGGTAAATTGTGTGTAACGGTTAGATTTTGTGTGGAGGCTATATATACCCCTCCGCCCATCCTCCATTTGTGCAGAGAGCCATCAGAACATGCCCACACTTCCAGCATACATTTTCTAAGAGAGAACCACCTACTCATGTGTTGAGACCAAGATATTCCATTCCTACTGAGGGAGTCCTGGATTAGGGGGTCTCCGGATAGCCGGACTATATCCTTTGGCCAGACTATTGGACTATGAAGATACAAGATTGAAGACTTCGTCCAGTGTCCGGATGGGACTCTCCTTGGCGTGGAAGGCAAGCTAGGCAATACAGATATGTATATCTCCTCCCTTGTAACCGACCTTGTGTAACCCTAGCCCCCTCCGGTGTCTATATAAACTAGAGGGTTTAGTCCATAGGAAAACATACAATCATACCATAGGCTAGCTTCTAGGGTTAGCCTCTACGATCTCGTGGTAGATCAACTCTTGTAATACTCATATCATCAAGAACAATCAAGCAGGAAGTAGGGTATTACCTCCATCAAGAGGGCCCGAACGTGGGTAAACATCTTGTCCCCTGCCTCCTGTTACCATCCGCCTTAGACGCACAGTTCGGGACCCCCTTCCCGAGATCTGCCGGTTTTGACACCAACATTGGTGCTTTCATTGAGAGTTCCACTGCGTCATCACCATAAGGCTTGATGGCTCCTTCGATCATTGGTAGCGATGCGGTGCAGGGTGAGGTATTCCTCCCCGGACTGATTTTTGTATTCGGCGACTTTGCACTGCGGGCCAATTCGCTTGGCCATCTGGAGCAGATTGAGAGCTACTCCCTAGCCATCAGGTAAGATTCGGAAACTTAAACTACACTGCCGACGTCCGCGGAGACTTGATCTTCGATTGATTCGAGCCCGTGTCAGGTGCGCCGCATAGTCACGACGAGCACGACGTAACTCTACCGTCGGACAGGGTTCGGGAGATCGCATCTGCAACTACTCCGGTCGTCAATCCGGAGCAAATCGCGCCATCCGAGAGCGGAGGGATAGTCCCCGCCATGGAGACCGCACTCTCAGTGGCGATAGAGCCAGATACATACTTCACCCCTTACGAGAGCCGTGTCGCCGAACCACTGGATTCTTCTCCGACCACGAACTCTGAGCCGCCTCCATCCGCACCCATCAAATCCGATTGGGCACCGATCATGGAGTTCACCTCCACGGATATCTTTCAGGACTCACCTTTCGGCGATGTGCTAAATTCATTAAGGTCTCTCTCCCTGTCAGGAGAACCTTGGCCGAACTATGTCCGGCTAGAATGGGATGCGGACGACGAACCTTGGCCGAACTACCCACCCACCACCCACTTAGTAGCCACTGTCAACGATTTAACCGACATGCTCGACATTGACTCCGAAGACTTCGACGGTATGGACGACGATGCAGGAGACAAATAGGAACCACCGCCCACAGGGCGCTGGACCGCCACCTCAGCATATGATATATACATGGTGGACACCCCCAAAGAAGGCAATGGCGGCGAGACAGCGGAGGATGACCCCTCCAAGAAGCAACCCAAGCACTGACGTCAGCGGCGCCGCTCTAAGTCCCGCCACAGCATAAGTAGTGATACCGGCACAGGAGATAATAACACTCCGGATAGTGCCGAAGACAACAACAATCCCCTCCAGCACGATGTAGAGCCGGAGGACGAACAAGCTAGCCCTCTAGAGCGGGCAGCAGATGGAGAACCGAAGGAGGACAATTACATGCCTCTCTCTGAAGACGAGGCGAGCCTCGGCGACGAAGAATTTATCGTGCCTGAGGACCCCATCGAGCAAGAGCGCTTCAAGCGCCGGCTTATGGCCACGGCAAATAGCCTGAAGAAAAAGCAGCAATAGCTTCAAGCTGATCAATATTTGCTAGCAGACAGATGGACCGAAGTCCTTGCGGCCAAGGAGTACGTACTCGAGCGCCCCTCCAAGAGTTACCCAAAACGCAGGTTGCTACCTCTCCTCGAGGAGGAAGCATCGAAACCTCATTCACCAGTGTACGATGCGGCTGACCGGCCACTACGTGGCCGAGCCAGAGAGGCATTTCAGCCTAAAGTTTAGCCTGCACCCCGCCGCCACTCAATCAAAAATACTAAGGCTCGGGGAAACACAGGGGACCTTCGAGATGTATTGGTCAGTAAGGCAAAAATCGCAAGTTCAATATACGGGTCACGGGCACGCGCGCCAACACAGGACGATGATCGTCGCGCCGGATACACCAAGAGTAAATCCGGTCGGGCCGAATACAGCAGACAAGACTCATACGAACTGCGTCGGGATATAGCCTGGCACAGAGGAGCCACACACCCCCTATGCTTCACTGATGAAGTTATGAATCATGAATTCCCGAAGGGTTTGAAAATCCGTAAATATCGAATCATATGATGGCACGACAGATCCCGCTGTATGGATTGAGGATTTCCTCCTTCACATCCACATGGCTCGCGGCGATGATCTACATGCCATCAAGTACCTCCCACTAAAACTCAAAGGACCAGCTCGGCATTGGCTGAACAGCTTGACAGCAGACTCCGTAGGCAGTTGGGAGGATCTGGAAGACGCATTCCTGGACAACTTCCAGGGCACTTACATGCGGCCACCGGATGCTGACGACTTGAGCCATATAACCCAGCAGCCAGGGGAATTGGCCAGACAATTCTGGACACGGTTCCTGACTAAGAAAAACCAAATTGTCGACTGTCCAGACGCAGAGGCCCTAGCGGCATTCAAGCATAACATCCGTGACGAATAGCTGGCTCGCCACCTTGGCCAGGAGAAGCCGAAATCTATGGCAGCCCTCACAACACTCATGACCCACTTTTGCATGGGCGAGGATAGCTGGCTGGCTCACAGCAACAACACATCGAGGAATCCGGACACTTTGGATACCAAAGATGCCAACGGTAGGCAACGTCGTAACAGACCAAAGCGCCACAATAACGGCAATAAGACAGAAGATACGACAGTCAATGCCGGATTCAGAGGCTCAAGATCCGGTCAGTGGAAAAGCCATTTAAAAGAAGTACTCCGGCTCCGTCCAGTTTGGATCGCATATTGGATCGCTCGTGTCAAATCCACGGCACCCCTGACAAGCCAACCAATCACACCAACAGAGAATGTTGGGTGTTCAAGCAGGCCGACAAGTTAAACGCCAAAAACAAGGACAAGGGGCTGCATAGTGATGACAAGGAGGAGCCCGGGCCGCCAAACACAGGAGGAAAGAAGGGGTTCCCCCACAAGTGAAGATGGTGAACATGATATACGCAACCCACATTCCCAAGAGGGAGCTGAAGCGTGCACTAAGGGACGTCTATGCGATGGAGCCCGTCGCCCCAAAGTTCAACCCATGGTCTGCTTGCCCGATCACCTTTGATCGCATGGACCACCCCACTAGCATCCGTCATGGCGGATCCACCACACTGGTCCTAGATCCCATCATCGACGAATTTCACCTCACTCGAGTCCTTATGGACGGCGGCAGCAACCTGAACCTGCTCTATCAGGATACAGTGTGAAAAATGGGTACCGATCCCTCGAGGATCAAACCCAGCGTAACCACCTTTAAAGGCGTCATCCCAGGTGTAGAGGCCCATTGCACAGGCTCAATCACACTAGAAGTGGTCTTCGGATCACCGGATAACTTCCGAAGCGAGGAGTTAATCTTCGATATCGTCCTGTTTCGCAGTGGCTATCACGCACTACTCGGACGAACAACATTCGCAAAATTTAATGTAGTGCCGCATTACGCATACCTCAAGCTCAAGATGCCAGGACCTAGGGGGTCATAACGGTAAATGGAAACACAGAACGCTCGCTCCGCAAAGAAGAGCACACTGCGGCCCTTGTAGCAGAAGCACAAAGCAGCCTTTTAAGGCAGACCACTAATTCGGCGTCACAGCCCTCGGACACCTTCAAGCGAGTCCGGAACAAGCTGCAACAGGTTCGGCTAGCACGTTCAGAGCTCGCCTAGCAATTCAGCCCCCGTCCCAGTCCCAGTCAAGCAACGAAATCCATGTCGCGCGTACATAACTACGCACTGAAAATACCATGGACATAGGCGGGGGCACGATCAGGGCACGTCCCGCAATGCGGCTTAACCGCCCTAGGGGTTGTATACCTTTATCATTTCTTTTCTCTTTCAGGGCCTAACTCTCTGGAAGCCCTTTCCGGCAGTGCGATTGTCGGACACATTCCGGAAGCAACAACTAAGGTGGAAAGAAGCTAAGATGAACACGGGAACCCCCAGGTGGTCTCTAATAATAATTGATATACCCGTTTTTCACTATCTATGTGCAGCTTGCCCTGGGATAGGACATTTCGAATTTTCCTACTTTGTGCTTATTGCACTACTTGTACCAGTACGCTTCGACGTATTATTTAAATAACAATGCATATCATTAGTCTATCAATGAATTATTTAAGCTTTTTCTTTTCTCTCTCTCTTATATGTCCATTTATGACAATCCGCACCCACACATTCGGGTACGGTCAGTACGCCAGGGGCTTTTGTTTACCCCATAATACGGCGCAAGAAGTCCGAACACTTTCGACAGTGCGGCACCCCGAACTTATAGCATTATATGCATCAGCTCCGAATCATGTCTTTGGTAAAATGTTGGGTTTGCCCGGCTCCCTTGCTTTGGTACCTTACGTTCCGCTATATCGGCTAAGGTAGCGGTGGGATAACTACTGCGATTGTGTCCCGGTTCTTCCGGACGAGCACCTTAGTAGAGAAAGTGAAAACTGACTGTCATGATAAGGTGAGAGACTGGTCGCTGTTCAAGAGATCTCAAGTCCTTAAAGACTTTTTCCGCTTTGGGCAAGGAGTCGGCCTTGTCCGGCTTAGGCGTGTATAGCGCCCCAAATTCGGCCTTCCGAATACCAGGGGCTTCGCCAAAATTTAAAATTATAGACTTCTATGGCTAAGTGAGAGTGATAAAGCATTATAGTCCGATTGGCTGGTTCGTTGCATTGAACACCTCCCTTGAAGGACCCAAAATTGGGATAAAGTGTGCTCAGGTTTATCCCGAACACCCCAGTACTAGTTACATGGGGGCAGAAGCCGACGACTGGCCAACTCTCAAATTTTATAAAAGGCCGCACAGAAGGTAATATAAAAGTGCCGCATGGCGCAAATGAACTCGTTTCATATTACAGGATCACATGAGCATGTTCATTCAAAAATTACATCCTTGGCACACTCATCCGCCATAAGGCGGGAACCCTTCAAGACACTCTCACAGTACATCTTGGGGCAGCGATGCTCCTTGCCCTCCGGCGGCCCCTCCTTCACCAACTTCACGGCGTCCAGCTTCGCCCAGTGCACCTTCGCCTGGGCAAAAGCCCTGCGCGCACCCTCGATGCAGACGGACCGCTTTATGACTTCAAGCCGTGGGCAGGCGTCGACGAGCCACCTTACCAGACCGAAGTAGCTGCTGGACAGGGGCTCGCCAGGCCACATCCGGACTATAAGGCCCATCATGGCTTGTTCGGCCGCCTTCTGAAGCTCGACCAACTGCTTCAGCTGGTCGCTCAAGGGCACGGGGTGTTCGGTCCCAGTATACTAAGACCAGAACAACTTCTCCGTCGAGCTCCCCTCCTCAGCTCGGTAAAACTCCACGGCATCGAGTACACTACGGGGAAGATTTGCAAACGCTCCTAGAGAGCTCCGAACTCGGGTAAGAAAAAGGAAAGTCTCCTTCACGTGCTTTCTTTGCATAATGAATGCCTTACCCGCTACTATCTTCTTCACCGCATCAATCTCCTGGAGGGCCTTGTGTGCTTCGGCCTTGGCGCTCCGGACGCTTTCAAGCGCCTGCGCGAGCTCGGACTCTCGCGTCTTAGAGTCAAGCTCCAAGGACTCGTGCTTTTTGGCGAGAGCCTCGAGCTCTTACTGCACCTTGCCTACTCGGGCTTCTTGCTTCTCCCGTTCAATGCATTCCTTGGCCGCTTTGTCTTCGGCCTCGGACAGCGCCTTCCTCAGGGTTGCCACTTCGGTCGTGGCCCCTGGCAAATCCATGATGATCCTATTACTTTACACCCGAATTTATTTTTAAATATATAGACAAGGGTACTGCTTACCTTTGCTCTCCTCGAGCTGCCTCTTGGTAAGGCCAAGCTCGTCCCCGGACCCCTCCAGGTCCTACTTCAGTGCAGAGACCTCCGCAGTACGTGCGGCAGCGGCCAGCAGGGAAGCCTGCACTTACACATAGACATATTCTTATTAGACTCCTAACTCATCATTTGACCCTCTATTCGGCCTTTCTTCTCGAACACCAAACAGAGCATCAGGGGCTACTATCTATGCGGTAATATTTTCTTATATATTTTTTGATTGCTTACCACAAAGCCTATTAGGAGGCTGGCGCAAGCTTTGGTCAGCCCAATTTTGGCGGACTGAACCTTCTCGATCACTACACTCATGATAGTGCAGTGCTCTTCGTCGATGGAAGCGCTGCGAAGCGCTTCCAGCAAGTTATCCGGTGCCTCTGGATGGACAGAGGACACCGGAACGGGTGGTTGGTCCCCCTTAACGGGGGACCGCCTGCCGGAGTCTGGAACCATCGAAGGTTTCGGCGCAGTGTTCGGCTGGGGGCCGAACTCGGAGCCCATAGGAGCCTCGCTCCCTTGGTACCCAGGGTCCGGGAGGTCGCCTCGAGATGCCTCCAGGACCACCTCCCATTGGCTCTCGGTGCCTTTTGAGACAACACCTCGGCGTTGTCCATAGGGCGAGGGGTGGAAGCGGTCGGAAGAGAACCACTGTTCATATCCGACGAGTCCAATGAGCCGCTCGACGAGGATACGTCGAGATGAGCTCGGGACGGACTGTATAATCATGTTCGACATGAGGAGAAGCAGTGCAATAAAACATACCATGAAGTACTATGGTGTCCGGACACTTACGACTTCTCCAGGGGCTTGACCCTGGGTAGCCACTCGTCGCTGCTGTCGGCGGCCGTTGTGGAACAGCACGGAGCACGGGTCCTTCCCTTCTTGTCTCCCCGTCCGGGGGAAGAGAACCTTCCCCCCCCTCCTCGTTTTTATGGGAGGAGGGCGCGTTGGAGACATCGTCGGATGAGTCCGATACAACCTTGCATCGGAGACCCTTTCGGGTCCCCATGTCCTTCTTCTTGGTATTCTTCGCTGGCACCTCGTAGGGTGCCGGAGTCAGCATCTCCGTTAGGAGAGCATCTGCGGGATCTTTAGGCAGAGGGGCTGGGCAATCAAGCTGCTCCGCTGTCTTTATCCAGTCCTGTTAATGGCAAGAGAACTTAGATCCCGCACATCATTTAACCAGGGCAAATAAATACCCTGCGAGATACGAAAAATTACCGGATTAGCGCGGCGCTTTGCGCTGAGTCTGCGGTCCTCGGAAAGGGAAGGAGGCACCTCGGCGCCTTTGAACAGCACCTTCCAGACGTCCTCGTGTGTCGTGTCGAAGAGTTCTCGTAGCATTTGGTGCTGGGCCGGGTCGAGCTCCCACAAATTGAATGCCCGTCGTTGGCACGGGAGAATCCAGCGGAAGAGCATGACCTGGACCACGTTGATGAGCTTGATTTTCTTGCCCATCATGTTCCTGATGCAGGTCTGGAGTCCGGTCAGCTCTACCAAAGAACCCAGGACAGGCCCTTCTCTTTCCAGGAAGTAAGCCGCGTGGGGATTCCGAATCGAAATTTGGGGGCCGCCACCCAGTTGGTGTCGCATGGCTCGGTGATGTAGAACCACCCCGATTGCCACCCCTTTATGGTCTCCACATAGGAGCCTTCTAGCCAGGTGACGTTGGGAATTTTGCCCACCATGGCGCCTCCGCACTCTGCTTGCTGGCTGACCACCACCTTCGGGTTGACATTGAAGGTTTTTAGCCACAGGCCAATGTGGGGCCTGATGTGGAGGAAGGCCTCGCACACGACGATAAACGCCGAGATGTTGAGGATGAAATTAGGGGCCAGATCATGAAAATCCAGCCCGTAGTAGAACATGAGCCCGCGGGCAAATGGGTGGAGGAGAAATCCCAGTCCGCCAACAAAATGGGAAGAAAAACTACCCTCTCATGGGCTTCAGGCGTAGGGACGATCTGTCCCGCAGTTGGCAGCTGGTGCGCGATGTCCGCGGCCAGATATCCGTCTACCAATAGCTTTTTGATGTTCTCCTCCGTGACAGAGGAGACCATCCACTTGCCTCCTACTCCGGACATGCTTGGAGTGGTTTGAGAAGAAGAACGCGAGCTTGGGCGCTAGAGCTCGAGTGCGCGAGAATGGGTAAGCAAGGAGGAAGAAGGTGATAACCCGCAAGTATAGGGGATCGCAACAGTTTTTGAGGGTAAGGTATTCAACCGAAATTTATTGATTCGACACAAGGGGAGCCAAAGATTATTCTCAAGTATTAGCAGCTGAGTTGTCAATTCAACCACACCTTGAAACTTAACATCTGCAGCAAAGTATTTAGTACCAAAGTAATATGATAGTAGTGGTAACGGTAGAAAAAGGTAACAGTAGTAAAAGTAATGTTTTTAGTATTATGTAGTGATGATAGAAATAGCAACGGGAAAGTAAATAAGCGAAGAACAATATATGGAAAGCTCATAGGCAATGGATCGGTGATGGAGAATTATGCCAGATGCGGTTCATCATGTAACAATCATAACCTAGGGTGACACGGAACTAGCTCCAGTTCGTTGATATAATGTAGGCATGTATTCCGAACATAGTCATACGTGCTTATGGAAAAGAACTTGCATGCCATCTTTTGTCCTACCCTCCCGTGGCAGCGGGTTCCTTACGGAAACTAAGGGATATTAAGGCCTCTTTTTAATAGAGAACTGGAACAAAGCATTAACACATAGTGAATACATGAACTCCTCAAACTACGGTCATCACCGGTAGGTATCCCGATTATTGTCACTTCGGGGTTAATGGATCATAACACATAATAGGTGACTAAAGACTTGCACGATAGGATCAAGAACACTCATATATTGATGAAAACATAATAGGTTCAGATCTGAAATCATGGCACTCGGGCCCTAGTGACAAGCATTAAGCATAGCAAATTCATAGCAACATCAATATCAGAACATAGTGGACACAAGGGATCAAACCCTAACAAAACTAACTCGATTACATGATAGATCCCATCCAACCCATCACCATCCAGCAAGCCTGCGATGGAATTACTCACGCACGGCGGTGAGCATCATGAAATTGGTGATGGCGGATGGTTGATGATGACGATGGCGACGGATTCCCCTCTCCGGAGCCCCGAACGCACTCCAGATCAGCCCTCCCGAGAGGTTTTAGGGTTTGGCGGTGGCTCCTTATCGTAAAATGCGATGATTTCTTCTCTCTGATTTTTTTCTCATCGAAACTCAATATATGGAGGTGGAGTTGGAGTCGGAGAGGCAACAGGGGCCCACGAGGTAGGGGGCGCGCCCCCACCCTCGTGGCAAGGTGGTGGGACCCCTGGCCTTCATCTTTGGCAGGTATTTTTCTTATTTTCTGAAAAGTGGTTCCATGAAGTTTCAGGTCATTCCGAGAACGTTTGCTCCTGCACATAAATAACACCATGGTAATTCTGCTGAAAACAGCGTCAGTCCGGGTTAGTTCCATTCAAATCATGCAAGTTAGAGTCCAAAACAAGGGCAAAAGTGTTTGGAAAAGTAGATACGTTGGAGACGTATAACTCCCCAAGCTTAAACCTTTGCCTGTCCTCAAGCAATTCAGTTGACAAACTGAAAGTGATAAAGAAAAAAATTTACAAACTCGGTTTGCTCTTGTTGTTGCAAATATGTAAAGCCAGCATTCAAGTTTTCTGGAAAGATTATAACTAACCACATTCACAATAACGCATAGGTCTCAAGTTTACTCATATCAATAGCATAATCAACTAGCGATCCATAATAATAAATCTCGGATGACAACACTTTCTCAAAACAATCATAATATGATATAACTAGGTGGTATCTCACTAGCCCTTTCTGAGACCGCAAAACATAAATGCAGAGCACCTTTAAAGACCAAGGACTGACTAGACATTGTAATTCATGGTAAAAGAGATCCAGTCAAGTCATACTCAATGTAAACTAACAACAATGAATGCAAATAACAGAGGTGCTCTCCAACTGGTGCTTTTTAATGAGAGGACGGCGACTCGGCTTAAAAGTAAATAGATAGGCCCTTCGCAGAGGGAAGTAGGTATTTGTAGAGGTGCCAGAGCTCGGTTTTGAAACAAAGGTGAATAATATTTTGAGTGGTATACTTTCATTGTCAACATAATAACCAAGAGAAGGCGATATCTTCCATGCTACACACATTATAGGCGGTTCCCAAGCAGAATGGTAAAGTTTATACTCCCCCTTCCACCAACAAGCATCAATCCATGGCTTGCTCGAAACAACGAGTGCCTCCAACTAACAAGAGTCCCAGGGGGAGTTTTGTTTGCAATTATTTTGATTTAGTTTGCATAAAGCATGGGACTGGGCATCCCGGTGACCAGCCATTTATCTCGTGAGTGAGGAGCGGAGTCCACTCCTCTTGAGAATAACCCGCCTAACATGGAAGATACAGACAGCCCTAGTTGATACATGAGCTATTCGAGCATACAAAACATGATATTTACTTGAAGGTTTAGAGTTTGGCACATACAAATTTACTTGGAACGGCAGGTAGATATCGTATATAGGTAGGTATAGTGGACTCATATGCAATAACTTTGGGGTTATGGAGTTTGGATGCACAAGCAGTATTCCCGCTTAGTAGAGGTGAAGGCTAGCAAAAGACTGGGAAGCGACCAGCAAGAGAGCGACAACAGTCATGAACATGCATTAAAATTAATCAACACCGAATGCAAGCATGAGTAGGATATAATCCATCATGAACATAAATATCGTGAAGGCTATGTTGATTTTGTTTCAACTACATGCGTGAACATGTGCCAAGTCAAGTCACTTAAATCATTCAGAGGAGGATACCACCCTATCATACCACATCATAACTATCTCAATAGCATGTTGGCACGCAAGGTAAACCATTATAACTCATAACTAATCAAGCATGGCATAAGAAACTATGATCTCTAGTTGTCATTGCAAACATGTTTATTCATAATAGGCTAAATCAGGAACGATGAACTAATCATATTTACAAAAACAAAAGAGGTCGAGTTCATACCATCTTTTCTCATCTTAGCCAGTCCATCATATATCGTCATAATTCCCTTTCACTTGCACGACCGAATAGTGTGAATAATAATAATAGTGCACGTGCATTGGACTAAGCTGGAATCTGCAAGCATTCAATAAACATGAGAAGACAATGCAATATGGGCTCTTGTGTCAGATAAACAACAATGCATATAAGAGACACTTTAACAATTTAATTATGGTCTTCTCCTATCGACCCGCAAAGAAAATAAAAGAAATAAAACTATTTACACGGGAAAGCTCCCAACAAGCAAAAGAAGAACAAGAAATATTTTTGGGTTTTCTTTTTAATTACTACTACAAGCATGGAAAGTAAATTAATTAAAAGCTACAACTAATTTTTTTGGTTTTTCTTAAGGTTTATTAAACACACAAGAAGAAAGCATAAAAAGGAAGTTAAACTAGCATGGATGATACAATGAAAAAGTATGAGCACCGACATCTAGCAATGAGTGTGTGAACATAAATGTAATGTCGGTGGGAAATACGTACTCCCCCAAGCTTAGGCTTTTGGCCTAAGTTGGTCTATGGCCATGACTAGCCTGGTGGATATCCATAATAGTAGTTGGGGTCGTACTGTGATGAAGAAGAAGAAGGCTCCGATTGCCACTAGCTGGCAATCATCTCCGGATCCCACTGGTAATTAGACTGTCGTGAGGGATCAAATTGTGGTTCCGGCTGCGGCTCCTCGGCTGGTGCAGGGTTCCGGTAGGCTTGAATAGCCTTCAACGGAACAAGGTACGTGCCTGAAGATAGATCAAACAAAGAAGGAGCAGGCAGGGTAATAGTCTCAGGGTGATATTTATTAAAGAACAATTGATATTTAAGCTCTCCTGCCCTATTCTTAACAATAAAATCATGTGCCACCATACTTTTATAATCTAGATAAACACGGGGCAACACCTTTTCTTCTTGCTCAAAATTCCTAATAGGTATATTAAAATGTGCAGCTAGGCGTGAAGCATAGATGCCTCCAAAGATAGGGCCTTTGGTATGGTTCAGACTTAACCATTTGGCAATAATACCGCCCATACTAAAAGTGTTATCACTGTATAAACCATGGAGAAGAATAATTATATCAAGGATACTTAGGTTTCCACAGTTTCCGCGACCAATTAAGCAACGACTAGCAAATAATGCAAAGTAACGTAAAACAGGAAAATGTATGCTAGTGATTCGTGCATAGAAAACCTTCCTTGTTTCCCCTACAGTGATGGTATCAATAAACCCCTCCACATCATCACGATGTGGTTCTTCTGTCTTGCCCTCAAAAGGGACTAAACAAATCCGACAAAAATCATAAAGTGACATCTCCTTATGCTCATCATATAAATGAAACTCCATCGTAGGTGGCGAGTTCCTAGAATGGAAATGAAAGTTTTGCACAAAGGTATTTGTGAGTAAGAGATACTGATCGCATTGGTCGTGGAGGAAAGCGGTGAGGCCTGCATTCCTAGCTATTTCATGAAAATCTTCATAAATACCGGCTGCTCTCAAGAATTCATCGGAAGGCCATTCACATGCCCAAATCTCCGTGGTGCGCGGCAAATTATACTTAGGCTTTGGTGCCTTTTCCTTCGAGCTTTGGCTCGATGAGCCCCTCAATAGTCTCCTCATCATTTTCTGAAAAATTCTGAAATTTTTAGTAACTTCAAAATAAACGTAAACCAAACTCAATAATATTGATAGCAACTACTCCTACAAGTGCCTAGGGCCTATATCATGCATCAAAACTACTTTTGACCATATAAATTTGGCATGCAAGCTCAAGAACAGGGTCACCTAAGCAGCAAAAATTTGCAATGAATAAAGCACTAGAACAAAAACTAATTGGAACAATGGAGGAGTCACATACCAAGGAACAATCTCCCCAAGCCGTTTTGTGAGAGGTGCTTTGAGCAAGGAGATCGAAAATGGCAGCAAAGTGAGCTAGAACTCGTGCTTGAGCTGGTTATTCGTGTTTGTGGGAGGAAGATGAAATGTGTGGGTGCAGGAATAAGTGGAGGAGGGCCACTGTGGGCCCACGAGGCAGGGGGGCGCGCCCTAGAGGGGTGGGCGCGCCCTCCACCCTCGTGGGCAGGTGGTTGACCCCCTGGTGTGTTCTCAGTTCCATAAATCCTCAAATATTCTAGAAAAAATCATATTTAAATTTCAAGGCATTTGGAGAACTTTTATTTCCGAGGTATTTTTATATTGCATGGATAATCAGATAACAGACAGAAAAATATTTATTTTATTTTATTTAATATAAATAATAGAAAGTAAAAGTGGGGTACAGAAGGTTGTGCCTTCTAGTTTCATCCATCTCATGATCATCAAAAGGAATCCACAAACAAGGTTGATCAAGTCTTGTTAACGAACTCATTCCGAATAACGTGGAACCGGAGAAATTTCGAATAACACTATGTTACCTCAACGGGGATATGCACATCCCCAAAAATAAGAATATCATATTTCTTCTTGACAGCAGGAAGAGGAAATTCAAAACCTCCAAATATAATTGATGGAATTTTTCCAATAGAGTTGATACTATGAACTTGAGGTTGTTTCCTCAGAAAGTGTACAGTGTGCTCATTACCATTAACATGAAAAGTGACATTGCCTTTAGTGCAATCAATAATAGCCCCTACAGTATTCAAAAAGGGTCTTCCAAGAATAATAGACATACTCTCGTCCTCGGGAATATTAAGAATAACAAAGTCCGTTAAAATAGTAACGTTTGCAACTACAACAGGCACATCCTCACAAATATCGACAGGTATAGCAGTTGATTTATCAGCCATTTGCAAAGATATTTCAGTAGGTGTCAACTTATTCAAATCAAGTCTACGATATAAAGAGAGAGGCATAACACTAACACCGGCTCCAAGATCACATAAAGCAGTTTTAACATAGTTTCTTTTAATGGAGCATGGTATAGTTGGTACACCGGGATCTCCAAGTTTCTTTGGTATTCCACCCTTAAAAGTATAATTAGCAAGCATGGTTGAAATTTCAGCTTCTGGTATCTTTCTTTTATTTGTAATAATATCTTTCATGTACTTAGCATAAGGATTGGTTTTAAGCATATCAGTTAATCGCATACGCAAAAATATAGGTCTAATCATTTCAGCAAAGTGCTCAAAATCCTCATCATCCTTTTTCTTGGATGGTTTGGGAGGAAAAGGCATGGGTTTCTGAACCCAAGTCTCTCTTTCTTTACCATGTTTCCTAGCAACAAAGTCTTTCTTATCATAACGTTGGTTCTTTGATTGTGGGTTATCAAGATCAACAGCAGGTTCAATTTCTATATCATTATCATTACTAGGTTGAGCATCATCTTGAACATTATCATTAACATTACCACTAGTTTCAAGTTCATTACCAGATTGAGTTTCAGCATCAAAAATAGAAATATCATTTGGATTCTCAGGTGGTTCAACAATAGGATCACTAGAAGCATGCAAAGTCCTATCATTTTTCTTTTTCTTCTTTTTAGAAGAACTAAGTGCATCTATATTATTTCTCTGAGAATCTTGCTCAATTCTCTTAGGGTGGCCTTCAGGATACAAAGGTTCCTGAGTCATTCTACCAGTTCTAGTAGCCACTCTAACAGCATAATCATTATTCTTACTATTCAATTCATTGAGCAAGTCATTTTGAGCTTTAAGTACTTGTTCTACTTGAGTGGTAACCATAGAAGCATGTTTACTAATAAGTTTAAGTTCACCTTTAACATTAGCCATATAATCACCCAAGCGTTCAAGCATATTTGAATTGTATTTCAATTGTCTACCAAAATAAGCATTAAAATCTTCTTGCTTAGCCATAAATTTATAAAACTCATCTAAACATGGGCTAGACAACTTAGTAAATGGGATTTCAGCTTTATCATATCTATAGAGAGAATTTACCTTTACTACTTGTGTCAGGTTATCAAGACCATGAGTTTCTTCAATAGGTAATGGATTAAGATCATATGTTTCTTCAACAGGCGGTAAATTAAGACCATGTATTTCTTCAATAGGAGGTAAATTCTTAACATCTTCAGCTTTAATACCTTTTTCTTTCATAGATTTCTTTGCCTCTTGCATATCTTCAGGACTGATAAATAGAATACCCCTCTTCTTCGGAGTTGGTTTAGGAATTGGCTCAGGAATTGGCTCCAGAGGTGTCCAATTATTTTCATTTGTCAACATATTATTCAATAGAATTTCAACTTCATCCGGTGTTCTTTCCCTGAAAACAGAACCAGCACAACTATCCAGGTAATCTCTGGAGGCATCGGTTAGTCCATTATAAAAGATATCAAGTATTTCATTTTTCTTAAGAGGATGATCAGTCAAAACATTAAGTAATTGGAGAAGCCTCCCCCAAGCTTGTGGGAGACTCTCTTCTTCACTTTGCACAAAATTATATATATCCCTTAAAGCAGCTTGTTTCTTATGAGCAGGAAAATATTTAGCAGAGAAGTAATAAATCATATCCTGGGGACTACGCACACAACCAGGATTAAGAGAATTAAACCATATCTTAGCATCACCCTTTAATGAGAACGGAAATATTTTGAGGATGTAAAAGTAACGAGTTCTCTCATCTTTAGTGAACAGGGTGGCTATATCATTTAATTTAGTAAGATGTGCCAGAACAGTTTCAGATTCATAACCATGAAAAGGATCAGATTCAACCAAAGTAATTATATCAGGATCAACAGAGAATTCATAATCCTTATCAGTAACAAAGATAGGTGAAGTAGCAAAAGCAGGGTCAGGTTTCATTCTAGCATTTAGAGATTGCTTACTCCATTTAGCTAATAATCTTTTGAGTTCAGTTCTATTTTGGCACGCTAAAATAGCTAAGGAAGCTTCTTGCTCAAAGACATAACCCTTAGGAATAACAAGTGATTCTTCATCATCACTTTCATCAGTATCATCAGATTCAATATTTTCAATCTCCCTAGCCCTATCAAGTTGTTCATCAAGAGAATCACTAAGTGGCATAGTAGTAATAGTAGTATCAGGCATAGAGGTAGTTTCATCATAAGTATCATGCATAGCAGAAGTGGCATCATCAATAACATGCGACATATCAGAACGAATAGCAGAAGCAGGTGTAGTTGTCGCAAGCTTACTCATAACATAAGGTGAATCAAGTGTAGAGCTAGATGGCCGTTCCTTACCTCCCCTCATAGTTGAGGGATAGATCTTGGTTTTTGGATCTCTCAAGTTCTTCATAATGATAAGCAGATATATATCCCAAGTGACTCAAAGAATAGAGCTATGCTCCCTGGCAACGGTGCCAGAAAATAGTCTTGATAACCCGTAAGTATAGGGGATCGCAATAGTTTTTGAGGGTAAAGTATTCAACCCTAATTTTATTGATTCGACACAAGGGGAGCCAAAGAATATTCTCAAGTATTAGCAGCTGAGTTGTCAATTCAACCACACCTGGAAACTTAATATCTGCAGCAAAGTATTTAGTAGCAAAGTAATATGATAGTAGTGGTAATGGTAGAAAAAGGTAACAGTAGTAAAAGTAATGTTTTTGGTATTTTGTAGTGATGATAGCAATAGCAACAGGAAAGTAAATAAGCAAAGAACAATATATGGAAAGCTCGTAGGCAATGGATCGGTGATGGAGAATTATGCCGGATGCGGTTCATCATGTAACAGTCATAACCTAGGGTGACACAGAACTAGCTCCAGTTCGTTGATATAATGTAGGCATGTATTCCGAACATAGTCATACGTGCTTATGGAAGAGAACTTGCATGACATCTTTTGTCCTACCCTCCCGTGGCAGGGGGGTCCTTACGGAAACTAAGGGATATTAAGGCCTCCTTTTAATAGAGAACTGGAACAAAGCATTAACACATTGTGAATAGATGAACTCCTCAAACTACGGTCATCACCGGTAAGTATCCCAATTATTGTCACTTCAGGGTTAACGGATCATAACACATAATAGGTGACTATAGACTTGCAAGATAGGATCAAGAACACTCATATATTGATGAAAACATAATAGGTTCAGATCTGAAATCATGGCACTCGGGCCCTAGTGACAAGCATTAAGCATAGCAAAGTCATAGCAACATCAATCTCAGAACATAGTGGACACTAGGGATCAGACCCTAACAAAACTAAGTCGATTACATGATAGATCCCATCCAACCCATCACCGTCCAGCAAGCCTACGATGGAATTACTCATGCACGGCGGTGAGCATCATGAAATTGGTGATGGCAGATGGTTGATTATGATGATGGCGACAGATTCCCCTCTCCGGAGCCCCGAACGGAACCCGGATCAGCCCTCCCGAGAGGTTTTAGGGCTTGGCGGCGGCTCCGTGTCGTAAAACGCGATGATTTCTTCTCTCTGATTTTTCTCATCGAAACTCAATATATGGAGGTGGAGTTGGAGTCGGAGAGGCAACAGGGGGCCCACGAGGTAGGGGGCGCGCCCTAGGGCGGCAGGCGCGCCCCCCACCCTCGTGGCAAGGTGGTGGGCCCCCTGGCCTTCATCTTTGGCAGGTATTTTTCTTATTTTCTGAAAGTGGCTCCGTGAAGTTTAGGTCATTCCGAGAACGTTTGCTCCTGCACATAAATAACACCATGGTAATTCTGCTGAAAACAGCGTCAGTCCGGGTTAGTTCCATTCAAATCATGCAAGTTAGAGTCCAAAACAAGGGCAAAAGTGTTTGGAAAAGTAGATACGTTGGAGACGTATCAGAAGGCGTAGGTAAAAAGGGTGAATCTTTGTCCCTTTATAAGGGCGGAGGAGGCGATGCGCCTCCCCACTTACCTGTTAAAATCGCTTACTCCCCGAGCGCCGTAATTGATGGCGCAGTTGGGTTACCCATACCCATATTGATGAGAATCCCATGATAAGGGGACACGATCTCTGCTTCGACTAGATGTGTCAAGAAAACCGCCTCGCGATATGTGCGGTGCTGGTTGAGGAAAATGGTTCGAATAGTGACCGAGCCACAACATGATGTGATGTTGCTAAGCGTGTCAGCAGATTAGATTTGTGGAAATATTATTCTCTCTACGGTGGGGTGTGGAACTAGTTTTGCAGAGCCGGACACTATCCTTGTGTTCAAAAATCTTCCAGGGAGTGTTTGGAGAAGAACCCGCCTTGCAATGCCGAAGACAATACTGCGCGCCGGACTCATCATCATTGAAGCCTGGTTCAGGGGCTACTGAGGGAGTCCTGGATTAGGGGGTCTCCGGACAGCCGGACTATATCCTTTGGCCGAACTGTTGGACTATGAAGATACAAGATTGAAGACTTCGTCCCGTGTCCGGATGGGACTCTCCTTGGCGTGGAAGGCAAGCTAGGCAATACGGATATATATATCTCCTCCCTTGTAACCGACCTTGTGTAACCCTAGCCCCCTCCGGTGTCTATATAAACCGGAGGGTTTAGTCCATAGGACAACATACAATCATACCATAGGCTAGCTTCTAGGGTTAGCCTCTACGATCTCGTGGTAGATCAACTCTTGTAATACTCATATCATCAAGAACAATCAAGCAGGAAGTAGGGTATTACCTCCATCAAGAGGGCCCGAACCTGGGTAAACATCTTGTCCCTCGCCTCCTGTTACCATCCGCCTTAGACGCACAGTTCGGGACCCCCTACCCGAGATCCGCTGGTTTTGACACTGACACCTACCACAAGAATCTTGATCTCTAGCCTTCCCCAAGTTGCTTTCCACTCAAATCATCTTTCCACCAAATCCAAATATGTGAGAGAGAGTTTAGTTTTGGGGAGACTATCATTTGAAGCACAAGAGCAAGGAGTCCATCATCAACACACCATCTATTACCTTTTGGAGAGTGGTGTCTCCTAGATTCATTAGGTGTCACTTGGGAGCCTTCGACAAGATTGTGGAGTTGAACCAAGGAGTTTGTACAGGCAAGGAGATTTCCTACTTCGTGAAGAAGTACCCTAGTGAGGCAAGTCCTTCGTGGGCGATGGCCATGGTGGGATAGACAAGGTTGCTTCTTCGTGGACCCTTCGTGGGTGGAGCCCTCCGTGGACTCGCGCAGCCGTTACCCTTCGTGGGTTGAAGTCTCCATCAACGTGGATGTACGATAGCACCACCTAACGGAACCACACCAAAAAATCCGTGTCTACATTGCGTTTTGCTCCCTCCAAACTCCTCCCTTTACCTTCATATGCAAATGTTTTACATTCCGCTGCTATACTCTTAGACTTGCATGTGTAGGTTGATTGCTTGACTTGTGCTAAGTTGCTAAAATCCGCCAAGACTTAAAATTGGGAAAATGATAGATTTTTATTTGGTCAAGTAGTCTAATCACCCTCTCTCTAGACACACTTTCGATCCTACAAGTGGTATCAGAGCTTTGGTATCCATTTGCATTGATTTCCATTGCGTTGGTGATCATAGCCTTGGTTTCACAACCTAGGAGAGTATGGTGTCTAGCGAGGGAAATTACCACCGTGGAGGTCCTTACTTTGATGGTACTAATTTTGCTAGTTGGAAGCATAAGATGAAAACACATATTCTTGGACATAACCCCGCCGTTTGGGCTATTGTGTGTATTGGCTTGCAAGGTGAATTCTTTGATGAGAGAGAACCGAACCGTGAAGCCAATGCAGAAGAATTGGAGATGTTGCAATAAAATGGGCAAGCTTGTGATATCCTCTTCAACGGATTGTGCCCCGAAGAATTCAACAAAACCAGTCATCTTGAGAATGCAAAGGAAATCTGGGTTACTTTGATTGATATGCACGAAGGTACCGACTCCGTCAAGGAATCTAAATTGGATGTGCTTCAAAGTCAACTTGACAAGTTCAAAATGAAGGATGGTGAAGGTGTCTCTAAAATGTACTCTAGGCTTGCTCTCATCACAAATGAGATTGTCAGCTTAGGAAGTGAAGAGATGATCGATAGATTCATCATCAGGAAGATCATAAGAGCCTTGGATGGAAAGTATGATACCATGTGCACATTGATCCAAATGATGCCCAATTACAAAGATCTCAAGCCAATGGAAGTAATTGGAAGAATTGTTGCTCATGAGATGTCACTCAATGATAAAGAAGAGCTTCACAACAAGTCTAGTGGTGCTTACAAAGCCTCATGTGATGCTCCTACATCATCAAATGAGAAACAAGCCTTCAATGAAGAATTGAGCTTAATGGTGAAGAACTTCAACAAGTTCTACAAGAGTAGAAGCAAAGAAAGAAGTTCCAAGTCAAGGTCCTACAATGACAAAAGATCTCTGAGTCATGAGCGTAATTTCTATAATCATGGAAGACCCAGACACTACTCCAATGAGTGTACGACTCCCTACAAAAGAAGAGAAGATTCACCCAAAAGGAGAAGTAGAAGAGAAGATTCACCTCCAAGAGAGAGAAGGAATAGAGATGATCATTATGAATGAAGAACCTCTCGCAGAAGCAAGGATTCGGAAAGGAAGGAAAGTCATCAAGGAGCTACACAAAATGAAGACATCAAGCTCATGTTGGTGAATGGGTATCCGATTTCGAGTCCGACAATCACTTCAAGAGAAGTTATCACCCCGACTCTGAATATACTCAAGATGAAGGTGTTACCGGTCTAGCACTTGTGTCAACCAACTCCTACGACATATTTGACTCACCAAATGAAGGAATTGTAAGATTCTTCATGGATAAAGGCCCAAAGGTATCACACCTCAAGTATGTTGATTTCAATAGTGATGAAGATGATTTGCTAGGTGATGATGATTTACTTGTTGACAACTCTAGTGATGAAAATTATGATGAAATTGCTATTAATCATGATAATCAAGATAAAACAAATGATGATGATAAGAAGGAGATTGAGCATCTAACTATAGAACTAAACACTCTTAAGTTAGCTCATGAAACTACCTTGGAAGATCATCGAGAACTTTTAAAGACTCATGAGAAGCTACGCTTTGAAAAGCTCAACCTTGAGCAAGAGCATGGGTTCTTAAAAGCAATCAATGATGATCTTCGCAAGAAAAGTTCTTCTTACATTGCCAAGCGTTTACTCTTGTCTACTTGCATGCCACAAGTAAAAACTAGCAACAAGAGTAAGAAAGATTCTTCGTCTAGTAGTAACAATAATCATGTTAAAGCCAGTATTGTTGCTTCTAGTAGTTCTCTTGATTCCACTACTGATTCTCTTAGCCAAGTTACACTTGAGCAAGAAAATATCTTATTGAAGGGAATTATAGAGAAAGGTGTTTACAAGAGCCTTGCTAGGAGTAAGCAATTTGAGGATATTGTACACAAGAAAGGAAGGCACCGGAAGAATCGAGGTTTTGGTTTTGAACCAAAGTTCAATGCCAATCGAGTTGAGTGGGAAGAAGATCAATACCCCAAGACGAAGTTTGTTCCTCAACAAGAGAAGTATGACTATACTTCTTTCCAAGGGACACAAGCTCAAGATGATCTTCCACCATAAGACCACAAGCAAAAGGGCAAGGACAAGCTTCAAGAGGAGATTGATGCATTTGAAGAAGCTCCCAAGGCCTTGGTCAAGTGGGTTCCCAAGACTACATCAAGTTCTACTTCATCAAGTACGACTACAACTCCAAGGATTCCCATCAAGATGATGTCAATCCCGAAGAAGAAGAAATAGAGAGTTCTTGAGGGTGACTCCGCCAACACACTTCACTCATATCATTTTGGTGAGGACAAGTGCAAACAACTTCCACATCTTGCACTAGTTCAAGGAGTTACAAACCCTCTTCTTGGTAAGACAAGGGACAAGGTAACCTAAAGCTTTCATGGACATCATCTTGTGTGAACATCACTCTATGTCTATGGATATCCTTGTTTGTTCCTTGTGGGACTAACCCGTGTAGGTAGTGAAAGTGCAACTCACTCCAATGGATTGCTCCGAATGATCTACATCAACATTGAGCATTCACATCTTCAGCATCTACATGAAGTCGTCATCGACAAAACCCAAGGTTAGTTCATCCCTCCTTGGGGGGATATCACATCTAGGGGGAGCTTTACTCGAAGAATTGAGCTAAAGCAACTGTAATGGTGTGAACACAACAATGCTTTATGTAAAAGTGGTAATCCCACTTGTTCTTAAACGATGAGTATGACCTATGATCAAATGTTCTCATTTGACTCCTAAGTGAATATACTCATATATAGATGACCTAGTGCAAATTTCTTGATAGATGCTAGAGTGTTTGTGCATGCTTTGTCACATATTTCATTTTCCATTTTATTGTGTGAGCATGTTGGTTGCATATTTTACTCATTTGAAGACATCCATTTGTTGCTTTGATTGTTTGGCTCTTCTTCTTTTGCCAAATGGATGGACAAGAATGCCTAATAACCTCCTCTAGATATGTATGCTTTTCTCGTCTCAAACACTATTCATGCTACATCACAAAGTTTGATCAAGTCAGATTCGAACCACTCTGTGTGAGGAGCACTCAGAGTCCCCGATTCGTCATAGACTTAAACTTCCAAAACCTCTCTGTGCATTTAGGTCTGACCGATCCATCCACTTTGGTCACACCGAGTTCACTGAGTTGATCTAGGTTTTCAATCTCGGTGCAACCGATTAGAACTTTTCGGTCACACCGAGTTGCAGTAACCGCTTGCGATTCCGCATCTTGGTGCCACCGAGTTGTTCCACTCGGTCACACCGATAGTGTCAACATATATATACCGACGGGTTCAATTTTGGAGATTTCTCCAAAGCCCTTCATCCCGCGCGTGTCCTGCTCTGCCGCCTCGGGTCTCCGGATCGTCTCCTCGTTGCCAGCGACCTCCCGCCGTTGGTTTCCATCGCCGTCAACGAATTTCAACACCAACGTTGCCGCCGTAGTGAGCTCATTGCCAAACTAGGGTATGAGTTTGACCCCTAGGTAACTAAGTATATTAAAGATAACTTAGCAAATTAGAGCTAACTTAGGTCATTATGGTAAGCATATCGGAGGTAATAAAGCTAAATATATGTCATTATTGGAGGAAATTCCGCCACAAAGATGATTTCTCTTATAGAGCTGAAGATCAAACCTCTAGGGTTCCCCCCAAGTAGGATGGATAGCCTTTGAGATTGTGTAGATATGGAACGTATGTCGATGGAGAATTTTCCCTGCCAATGACCACTTCGTCGGTTCACCCTCGTCAACGTCATCTATCACAAGTGGTCTAGCTTCCTCTTCCTTCAGACCTAACTTGCGCATCGCCTCCTCCAGCCATGCCCTCACCGCGCGTGGAAAGAGAGCGCCTTCCTTCCCTTTGCCAGCGCCGAATGGATCCATCCCGACACCACCCCCGTATGCGCCCCACCGATCAAGATCAATCATGCGTCCCCTCAAAACTCTAATCGCCTAATAGGAGGCTCCTATGTTTTCAGGGTAGTAGACCAATGGCTGCGATCACAGTGGTGCTCCCGTCAACCAGAGTTCGACTCCTGTGTGGAGCGAATATATCTGGGATTCTCACTAAGGAGGCGTGGATAAGGCACCTATCTCGTTTGAATGTGTAGAGAAAACGATTCCCTGCGATAGCCAGCATAGACATTGCTTGAGGATGAGGATGAGGATTATACGTGTAATTATCTCCAAGATTTTATGGTACACAATATTCATCGAAGAAGCCTACAGGCCACCAACAGCCATGCCTAGAACTCCACTGACACCGATGACTCCAGGAAGGGGACCTTCAAGGAGAAGAACCTCGCAAGTGCGTCGGTGTGGTGGGGGGAGGAGCGGGCTACGGAAAAATGCAGTGTATGGGGGATAGCGATAGGTTACCAAAGAAAGACCTAATTTGTTCGTCTAGATGAAAACCGTTTTAAAGAGAAAATCTTGGAGATTAGTAAATAGAAAAATGATATAAGTATAAGGGATAACGTACATCCGAGGACAGATGAAAAGGTTCATCAAAAGTTATCACAAAAGTCTAAACATTTATCAATCCATCGATAAGTAGACCATTTAGGAAGGCGGCCACTCCTCAGATGCATAAGTTAGGAACAAAAATAGACGAAGGAAACCTTAACTTTTTTAGATATTTTTAGACCATACGTATTTTTTTGGCAAAACAGTTTTTTGATAGTAAAGATTTGGTTAATAAGTGGAGGCGTTCTGCATAGTTTATAATAGCTCAACTAGCCTAGCACTAAAATCCATTTTGCAACAGCTGATCTTTTTTTTGCGAGAAAACTTCCGATCTACTAGTCCATTCTTTTTATGTAAGATGTATTAGCCTAGCACAAGAAAGAAAGAGATACACACAATCAAGAAAGATACTTTACTTCATTTCCTACAAGGAGAGTGTCACGCCCAATATGCGACTCTATCCTAAAGGAACTCGAAGGTCCCACCAAGGACATAACCGCATATTGACACGCTTTTGCAAGGTGGATATCATTACATCGTACCACTACATAATAGTTGGGGACACACACAAGACATACAAATGCCATAAGAATACATCAACATCATACATGAGAACAACATATGACTACGGATGTAGCACAAACAAAAGCTCAAACGACATCCACCCTGCTAGCCCAGGCTGCCGACCAGGAACCTAACCCAAGATCGACGAAGAAGACCTCCAAAACAACTAAACATCACTCTCACGTCATGATCATCGCATTACATGTACCTGCAACTGTTGTTGTAGTAAACTGTGAGCCACGAGGACTCAGCAACCCCATTACCATGGCTATCAAGACTATCAAAGCTTAATGGGTAGGAAAAGGATAAGTGGTGAGGTTGCAGCAGCGACTAAGCAATATATGGTGGCTAACTCACGAGTACAAGAGGAAGATGAGAAACTACGCAAACGGTCGCAAACTAGTAATGATCAAGAAGTGATCCTGAACTACTTACGGTCAAACATAACCTAACCGTGTTCTCCTATCGAACTTCCTCGAAAAGAGACAGTCACGGTTACGCACGTGGTTGGTGTATTTTAAATGACTTTACTTCAAGTCCTCTACAACCGGATATTAACAAATTCCCATCTACCACATAATCGTGGGCATGGCTCTCGAAAGTTTAAACCCTGGAGGGTGTCCCAACTTAGCCCATGACAAGCTCACGATTGATGACCCACAAGTATTGGGGATCTATCATAGTCGTTTCGGTAAGTAAGAGTGTCGAACCCAACGAGGAGCAGAAGGAAATGATAAGCAGTTTTAAGTAAGGTATTCTCTGCAAGCACTGAAATTATCGGTAACAGATAGTTTTGTGATAAGGTAATTTGTAATGAGTAGCAAGTAATAAAAGTAAATAAGGTGCAGCAAGACGGCCCAATCCTTTTTGTAGCAAAGGACAAGCCTGGACAAACTCTTATATAAAGGAAAGCGCTCCCGAGGACACATGGGAATTATCATCAAGCTAGTTTTCATCACGCTCATATGATTCGCGTTCGGTACTTTGATAATTTGATATGTGGGTGGACCGGTGCTTGGGTACTGTCCTTACTTGGACAAGCATCCCACTTATGATTAACCCCTATTGCAAGCATCCGCAACTACAACAGAAGTATTAAGGTAAACCTAACCATAGCATGAAAAGTATGGATCCAAATCAGCCCCTTATGAAGCAACGCATAAACTAGGGTTTAAGCTTCTGTCACTCTAGCAACCCATCATCTACTTATTACTTCCCAATGCCTCCCTCTAGGCCCAAACAATGGTGAAGTTTCATGTAGTCGACATTCACATGACACCACTAGAGGGATGACAACAAACATCTTATCAAAATATCGAACGAATACCAAATTCACATGACTACTAATAGCAAGACTTCTCCCATGTCCTCAGGAACAAACGTAACTACTCACAGAGCATATTCATGTTCATAATCAGAGGGGTATTAATATGCATAATGGATCTGAACATATGATCTTCCACCAAGAAAACCAACTAGCATCAACTAGGAGTAATCAACACTACTAGCAACCCACAGGTACCAGTCTGAGGTTTGGATACAAAGATTGGATACAAGAGATGAACTAGGGTTTGAGATGAGATGGTGCTGGTGAATATGTTGATGGAGATTGACCCCCTCCCGGTGAGAGGATCGTTGGTGATGACGACGGTGATAATTTCCCCTCCCGGAGGGAAGTTTCCCCGGCAAAACAGCTCTGCCAAAGCCCTAGATTGGTTCAGCCTCGTGGCGGCAGGGTTTCTTCCTCAAAGCTTGCTTATGATTTTTTCTCGGACGAAAGACCTCATATATCATAATATGGGCATCGGAGGGCCACCAGGGGCCCACAAGGCAGGGGCGTGCGTCCAGGGGGTAGGGCGCCCCCCACCCTCGTGGACGGTGGGTGGCCCCCCTCAGGTACTTCTTTTGCCCAATATTTTTTATATATTCTGAAATGTGCTCCCGTGAAGTTTTAGGACTTTTGGAGCTATGCAGAATAGGTCTCTAATATTTGCTCCTTTTCCAGCCCAGAATTCCAGCTGCCGGCATTCCCCCTCTTCATGTAAACCTTGTAAAATAATAGAGAATATGCATAATGTGTAATAGCAGCCCATAATGCAACAAATATCAATATAAAATCATGATTCAAAATGGACGTATCAACTCCCCCAAGCATAGACCTCGCTTGTCCTCAAGAGAAAGCCGAAATCAAAAAATATGTCCACATGTTTAGAGATAGAGGTGTCGATAAAATAAAATACGGACATGAGGGCATCATGCTAGAGTAACAATTCAATCACAATTTCAAGTATGAATCATAAACTTCATTGAGAACCAACAAACTCTAATCTCAGTCATTGAGGCAATTGCAATTTATCATAACATAGGAAAGAGTCAATATAAGAGCTTTTCAGCAAGTCCACATACTCAACTATCATTTAGTCTTTCATAATTGCTAACACTCACATGATATTTATGGTTATGAAGTTTTAATCGGACACATAGAAAGATAGGGGCTTATAGTTTTGCCTCCCAACGTTTTGCCTCAAGGGTAATGTCAACAATAATAGTTCATGAAAACTCACATCCAATTATCTATATATATATCAGGATCTTTCCAACACATTGTGCTTGCCGAAGGATAAAATATAAAAAGGAAAGGTGAATATCGCCATGACTCTTTGCATGAAGTATAAGACAACAATAAAAGATAGGCCCTTCACAGAGGGAAGCAGAGGTTGCCATGCGCTTTTATGGTTGGATGCACGAAATATTAATGCAAAAGAATGTCGCTTTGTATTGCCACTTGTGATATGGACCTTTATTATGCAATCCGTCGCTTTTATTTCTTCCACATCACAAGATCGTATAAAGCTTATTTTCTCCACATTAATAAGTCATACATATCTAGAGAGAAATTTTTATTGCTTGCACTGATGACAACTTACTTTAAGGATCTTACTCAATCCATAGGTAGATATGGTGGACTCTCATGGCAAAACTGGGTTTAGGGATATTTGGAAGCACAAGTAGTATTTCTACTTGGTGCAAAGAAATTGGCTAGAATGAGAGGGAAATCCAAGCTCAACATGTTGGATGATCCATGATAATATAATTTATCTCACATGAAAGAAAACATAACCCATTACGTTGTCTTCCTTGTCCAACGTCAACTCTTTAGCATATCATACTTTAATGAGTGCTCACAATTATAAAAGATGTCCAAGATAGTATATTTATAGGCGAACCTCTCTTTGTTTATTACTTCCTATTAATTGCAACGATGACCAAAACTATGTTTGTCAACTCTCAACAACTTTTATTCATCATACTCTTTATATGTGAGCTCATTACTCTCCATAAGATCCATATGATCTATTTATTTCTTTTTATTTCTTATGTTTTATTTTATTCCCTCGAGATCATAGCAAAATAATCAAGCCCTTGACTCAACACTAATCTTTATTATATATAGCTCACGGACTCGATTACATAGAAAGGTCTTAAAGCAAAACTCACAACTAGATCATACTAAAACTTTATTCTACTAGATCAAGATATTATCAAAAGGATCGAACTAGGAAAAATGAGAAAGATAAAAGTGATAGTGATACGATACCGGGGCACTCCCCCAAGCTTGGCAGTTGCCAAGGGGAGTGCCCATACCCATGTGATTATGTTTCCTTCTTCAGGGGTGGTTATGTGATATTCTTGGCGATGATGCCCCTCAGGATATGATTCTCTTCCTCAAGATTATTGACTTGCTGCTAGAGGTTCATTATTTCCTTACGGAGCTTGCCAATGACAGCTAAAGCTCCTTTCACCCAAGGATGTTGCATAGCTGCAGGAGAACAAGTAACACTCTTTTTCATATTTTCATAAGAAAGAAATCTAACATTGGAAGGGATGACCGAGTTTGGAATAGCTGAGCTCTGTAGTTCCCCCATTGTGAATCTTGCCCGGAAACAAGAAGTAACTTCTTGATCCTCCTCCATGGCATCTATCCTTTTCAAGTCAGCTTCCATCTCTATCTCCCTTGAGGGCCCAAGGTGATAGGCATCGCTGTTTGCCCCTGGACCTGGTGTCGGATGAGACACCCAACTCTCCCCGACTGACTCTTGAGAAGACATCTTGCTCTAATCTGTGGCAGAAACAACTCGAAACAAAGACAAGAGATATTTGCATGATACGGTGGTCAAAACCTTCGGGAGATTATATAATGAATTTTTACCGACCAAAAGAAGTATCGTGCAAGAAAACGGAGTCCGGAGAGCACACGAGGTGCCCACGAGGCAGGGGGCGCGCCCAGGGGGGTAGGGCGCGCCTGATGACCCACAAGTATAGGGGATCTATCGTAGTCCTTTCGATAAGTAAGAGTGTCGAACCCAACGAGGAGCAGAAGGAAATGATAAGCGGTTTTCAGCAAGGTATTCTCTGCAAGTACTGAAAAAAGTGGTAACAGATAGTTTTGTAATTGGATAAATTGTAATGAGCAACAAGTAACAAAAGTAAATAAAGTGCAGCAAGGTGGTCCAATCCTTTTGTAGCAAAGGACAAGCCGGAACAAACTCTTATAATAGGAAAAGCGCTCCCGAGGACACATGGGAATATTTTCAAGCTAGTTTTCATCACGTTCATATGATTCACGTTCGACACTTTGATAATTTGATATGTGGGTGGACCGGTGCTTGGGTGCTGTTCTTACTTGAACAAGCATCCCACTTATGATTAACCTCTATTGCAATCATCCACAACTACAACAAAAGTATTAAGGTAAACCTAACCATAGCATGAAACATATGGATCCAAATCAGCCCCTTATGAAGCAACGCATAAACTAGGGTTTAAGCTTCTGTCACTCTAGCAACCCATCATCTACTTATTACTTCCCAATGCCTTCCTCTAGGCCCAAATAATGGTGAAGTGTTATGTAGTCGACGTTCACATACCACCACTAGAGGCTAGACAACATACATCTTATCAAAATATCAAATGAATACCAAATTCACATGACTGCTCATAGCAAGACTTCTCCCTTGTCCTCAGGAACGAACGTAATTACTCACAAAGCATATTCATGTTCAAAATCAAAGGGGTAAAAATATGCATATAGGATCTGAACATATGATCTTCCACCAATTAAACCAACTAGCATCAACTACAAGGAGTAATCAACACTACTAGCACCAATCCCGGACGTTGAGACAAGAATTGGATACAAGAGATGAACTAGGGTTTGGAGATGAGATGGTGCTGGTGAAGATGTTGATGGACATTGCCCTCTCCCGATTAGAGGAGCGTTGGTGATGGCGATGGTGATGATTTCCCCCTCCGGAAGGTAAGTATCCCTGGCAGAACAGCTCTGGCGAAGCTCTAGATTGGATCCGCCAAGGTTCCGCCTCGTGGCGGCAGAGTCTCGTCCCGAAAAGTTCCCTCTTATTTTTTTCTCAACGAAAGACCTCATATAGGAGAAGATGGACGTCGGAGAGCCACCAGGGGGCCCACGAGGTAGGGGGCACGCCCTAGGGGGGGGGGCACCCTCGTGAGAAGGGTGTGGGCCCCCTGGCCTTCATCTTTGGCGAGGATTTTTCTTTATTTCTTTTAAGATGTCCCGTGAAGTTTCAGGACTTTTGGAGTTGTGCAGAATAGGTCTCTAATATTTGCTCCTTTTCCAGCCCAGAATTCCAGCTGTCGGCATTCTCCCTCTTTATGTAAACCTTGTAAAATAAGAGAGAATAGCCATAAGTATTATGACATAAAGTGAAATAATAGTCCATAATGCAATAAATATCGATATAAAATCATGATGCAAAATGGACGTATCAACTCCCCCAAGCTTAGACCTCACTTGTCCTCAAGCAAAAAGCTGATAACAATAAATATGTCCTCATGTTTAGAGGTAGAGGCGTCGATAAAAATAAAATACGGACATGAAGGCATCATGATTATTCTCATAACAGCAACATATATAGATTCTGTCATATGATTACTTATGTTCAGGTGATGATCTATTCACAATGCAAAAGTATAAATCATAAACCTTATTGGGCTCCAACAAACTATAATCTCAGTCATTGAAGCAATTGCAATTTATTATAACATCGGAAAGAGTCTATGTCAGAGCTAAAAAGCAAGTCCACATACTCAACTATCATTTAGACCTCCATAATTGCTAACACTCACGCAATACTTGTGGTTACAGAGTTTTAATCGGACATAGAGAAAGATAGGGGCTTATAGTTTTGCCCCACAACCTTTTACCTCAAGGGTATTGTCAACAATAATGGTTCATGCTCCCCTACATCCAATTAGATATATATATATATATATCATGTTCTTTCCAACATGCTGAGCTTGCCAAAGGATAAAATGAAAAAGTAAAGGTGAAGATCACCGTAACTCTTGCATAAGGTAGAAGATAATAATAAAGGATAGGCCCTTCACGGAGGGAAGCAGAGGTTGCCATGTGCTTTTATGGTTGGATATATAAAATCTCAATGCGAAAGAACGTCACTTTATATTGCCCCTTGTGATATGAACCTTTATTATGCAGTCCGTCGCTTTTATTACTTCCACATCACAAGATCCTATAAAGCTTATTTCTCCCACACCAATCAATCATACATATTTAGAGCAATTTTTATTGCTTTGCACCGATGACAACTTACTTGAAGGATCTTACTCAATCCATAGGTAGATATGGTGGACTCCCATGGCAAAACTGGTTTAGGGTTATTTGGAAGCACAAGTAGTATTTCTACTTGGTGCTGAGAATTTGGCTAGCATGAGGGGGAAAGGCAAGCTCAACAAGTTATAGGAACCATGACAACATACTTTATCTCAGATATACAAAAGACATAACTCATTACGTTGTCTTCCTTGTCCAACATCAACTCTTTAGCATGTCGTATTTTAATGAGTGCTCCCAATCATAAAAGATGTCGATGACAATATATCTATATGTGAAAACCTCTCTTTCCTTGTTACTTCCTATTAATTGAAACAATGACCAAAGCTATGTCTCCCAACTCCCAACAACTTTTAATCATCATACTCTTTCTATGTGAAGTCATTACTCTCAATAAGATCAATATGAACTTTTGTTTCTTTTTATTCTTTTTCTCTTTTCTTTTATTCACCCAAGATCATGGCAAAATAGTTAAGCCCTTGACCCAACACTAATCTTTATTATATATAACTCACGGACTCGATTACATAGAGAGATCATAAAGCAAAACTCAAAACTAGATCATGCCATAAACTTTATTCTACTAGATCAATATACTACTAATAGGATCGAACTAAGAAAAACGGTAAAGATAGGAGTTGTGATTGTGATACGATACCGGGGCACCTCCCCCAAGCTTGGCAGTTGCCAAGGGGAGTGCCCATACCCATGTGATTATGTCTCCTTCTTTGTTGTCGGTGTAATATTCTTGGCGATGATTCCCCTCAGGATGCGGTTCTCCTCCTCGAGCTTATTGACTTGCTATTTGGGGTCCATTATTTCCTTACGAAGCTTTCCTGTGACAGCTAAAGCTCCTTGCACCCAAGGGTGTTGCATAGCTGTGGGAGAACAAGTGACACTCCTCTTCATATTTTCGTAAGAAAGAAATCTAACATTAGAAGGGATAACCGAGTTTGGAATAGCTGAGCTCTGTAGTTCCCCCGTCGTGAACCCAGCTCGGAGGCGAGAGGTGACTTCTTGATCCTCCATGGCATCTACTCTCATCAAGTCAGCCTCCATCTCTTCCTCTGTTGCTAGCCCAAAGTGGTCAGCATCGCTGTTTGCCCTTGGTTCCGGTGCAGGGTTAGATACCCGGCTCTCCCCGATTGACTCTTGAGAAGACATCTTGCTCTAATCTGTAGCAGCAATAGCTCGAAAACAAAAACAGAAGAAATTTGCGTCATACGGGAGTCAAAACCTTCGAGAGGATATATAATGAATTTTTACCGACCAAAATACGTAACGTGCAAGAAAACGTAGTCCGGAAGGCACACGAGGTACTCACGAGGTAGGGGGGTGCGCCCACCACCCTCGTGGGGCCCTCGTGTCCTTCCCGGGCTGCTACTTATTTTTCTATTTTTCTAAATATTCCAAAACGGAGAAATATTGCCTTAAAAATTGTTTTGGAGTCGGTTTACTTACCGTACCACATACCTATTCCTTTTCGGAGTATGAAACGTTCCGGAAAGTGTCCCTTATGTATTCCTCCGGGGTTATGGTTTCAATAATATTGGTTTCAACATTTATGGGATTACCTGAGATATAATGTTTAATTCTTTGACCATTTACCACCTTCGGATTTGTGCCCTCGAAGTTGTTGATTTTTATGGCACCAGAACGATAGACCTCCTCGATGACGTAGGGGCCTTCCCATTTAGAGAGAAGTTTTCCTGCAAAAAATCTTAAACGAGAGTTGTATAGCAATACATAGTCACCTACATTAAACTCACGCTTTTGTATCATTTTGTCATGCCATCTTTTAAATTTTTCTTTAAACAACTTGGCATTTTCATAAGCTTGGGTTCTCCATTCATCAAGTGAGCTAATATCAAATAACCTCTTCTCACCAGCAAGTTTAAAATCATAGTTAAGCTCTTTAATAGCCCAATATGCCTTATGTTCTAGTTCGAGAGGTAAGTGACATGCTTTTCCATAGACCATTTTATACGGAGACATACCCATAGGATCTTTATATGCAGTTCTATAAGCCCATAATGCATCATCAAGTTTCTTAGACCAATTCTTTCTGGACCTATTAACAGTCTTTTGCAAAATTAATTTGAGCTCTCTATTGCTCAATTCTACTTGACCCTAGACTGTGGGTGATAAGGGGATGCAATTCTATGATTAACATCATATGTAGAAAGCATTTTACGGAAGGCACCATGAATAAAGTGTGAACCACCATCAGTCATTAAATATCTAGGGACTCCAAACCTCGGGAAAATAACTTCCTTAAGCATTTTAATAGAGGTGTTATGATCAGAACTACTAGTTGGAATAGCTTCTACCCACTTAGTAACGTAATCAACAGCAACTAGAATATGTGTGTATCCATTAGAGGCAGGAAAAGGTCCCATATAATCAAAGCCCCAAACATCAAATGGTTCAATAACAAGTGAATAATTCATAGGCATTTCTTGAAGTCTACTGATATTACCAATTCTTTGACATTCATCACAAGACAAGACAAACTTATGGGCATCCTTGAAGAGAGTGGGCCAATATAAACCAGATTGCAATACCTTATGTGCAGTTCTATCTCCAGCGTGGTGTCCTCCATAAGACTCGGAATGACACTTGCGTCGGATTTGTTCCTGTTCATGCTCAGGTACACAACGTCTAATAACACCATATACTCCTTCTTTATAAAGATGTGGATCATCCCAAAAGTAATGTCTTAAATCATAGAAAAACTTTTTCTTTTGTTGGTATGTGAAGCTAGGTGGTATAAACTTAGCAACAATATAATTAGCATAATCAGCATACCATGGAGTACTACGAGAAGTACTTATAACATTTAATTATTCATCAGGAAAGTCATCATTAATAGGTAGTGGGTCATCAAGAATATTTTCTAACCTAGATAAGTTGCCTGCAACGGGGTTCTCAGCTCCCTTTCTATCAACAATATTCAAATCAAATTCTTGTAGCAAGAGAACCCATCTAATGAGTCTAGGTTTAGCATCTTTCTTTTCCATAAGATATTTAATAGCAGCATGATCAGTGTCAATAGTTACTTTAGAATCAACAATATAAGATCTAAACTTATCACAAGCAAATACAACTGCTAAAATTTCTTTTTCAGTAGTAGCATAATTTCTTTGAGCATTGTCTAGAGTCTTACTTGCATAATGAATAACATTTAATTTCTTATCAACTCTTTGCCCTAGAACAGCACCTACAGCATAATCACTAGCATCACACATAATTTCAAAGGGTAAATTCCAATCAGGTGGCTGAACAGTAGGTGCAGAGACTAATTCTTTCTTAAGTATTTCAAATGCTTCTACACAATCATCATCAAAGACAAATGGTATATCTTTTTGCAATAAATTAGTCAGAGGCCGAGAGATTTTTGAGAAGTCCTTAATGAACCTCCTGTAAAATCCGGCGTGACCAAGGAAACTTCTTATACCTTTGATGTCCTTGGGACATGGCATCTTTTCAATAGCATCAACCTTGGCTTTATCAACTTCAATACCTCTTTCAGAAACTTTGTGCCCCAAGACAATACCTTCATTAACCATAAAGTGGCACTTTTCCCAATTCAAGACAAGATTAGTTTCTTCACATCTCTGCAAAACTCGATCAAGATTGCTCAAGCAATCGTCAAAAGAGGAACCATAGACGGAAAATTCGTCCATGAAAACCTCGCAAATCTTTTCACAAAAGTCAGAGAATATAGCCATCATGCATCTTTGAAAGGTAGCAGGTGCATTACATAAACCAAAAGGCATACGTCTATAAGAAAAAGTACCAAAAGGGCATATAAAAGTAGTCTTTGATTGATCTTTAGCCGACACACGTATTTGAGAGAAACCAGAATAACCATCTAGAAAGCAATAGTTTGTATGTTTGCATAATCTTTCTAGCATTTGATCAATAAAAGGTAAGGGGTAATGATCTTTGTTAGTAGCTTTATTTAATTTGCGGAAATCAATTAACATCCTATAACATATGATAATTCTTTGTGGAATCAATTCATCTTTATCATTAGGAACAACAGTAATACCTCCCTTCTTAGGGACACAATGGACAGGACTTACCCACTCACTATCAGCAACGGGATAAATTATACCTGCTTCCAGAAGCTTGAGTATTTCTTTTCTTACCACTTCTTTCATTTTAGGATTCAGACGTCGTTGAGGATCACGAACTGGTTTGGCATCTGCTTCCAAATTTATTTTATGTTGACATAAAGTGGGACTAATGCCCTCAAGATCATCAAGAGTATATCCAATAGCAGCAGGATGCTTCTTCAGATTTTTCAATAATCTTTCTTCTTCATGCTCTGAAAGGTTAGCACTAATAATAACAGGATATATCTTCTTTTCATCAAGATAAGCATATTTAAGATTATCAGGCAAAGGTTTAAGTTCAAACACGGGATCACCCTTGGGTGGAGGAGGATCCCCTAGGATTTCAACAGGCAAATTGTGTTTCAGAATAGGTTCCTGTTTAAAGAATACTTCATCTATTTCCCTTCTTTCATTCATGAACATATCATTTTCATGGTCTAGCAAATAGTGTTCTAAAGGATCACTAGGAGGTACGGAAATAGAAGCAAGACCAATAATTTCATCCTTACTAGGTAATTCTTCCTCGCGATGTTGTTTACTAAATTTAGAGAAATTAAACTCATGAACCATATCATCCAAGCCAACAGTAACAACATTCTTTGTGCAATCTATGGTAGCATTGACAGTATTCAAGAAGGGTCTACCAAATATAATGGGACAAAAGCTATCTTGTGGGGAACCAAGAACAAGAAAATCAGCAGGATATTTAGTTTTCCCACACAAGACTTCAACATCTCTAACAATTCCCGTTGCTGAAATAGTATCTCTATTGGCAAGTTTAATTGTGACAACAATATCTTCTAACTCAACAGGTGCAATTTCATTCTTAATTTCTTCGTATAAGGTATGCGGTATAACACTAGCACTAGCACCCATATCACATAAGCCATGATAACAATGATCTCCTATTTTAACAGAAATAACGGGCACGCCTACCACAGGTCTATGTTTATCTTTAGCACAAGGTTTAGCAATTCTAGCAGTTTCACCTTTGAACTGAATAACATGCCCATCAATATTATCAGACAAGAGATCTTTAACAATAACAATATTAGGTTGTACTTTAACTTGCTCAGGAGGTGTACAAGTTTTAATATTGCTTTTACGAACAACAGTTGAAGCTTTAGCATGATCCTTTATTCTAACAGGAAAAGGTGGTTTCCCAACATAAGAGGTAGGAACAATAGGATCATTATAAGTGACAGTCTTTTCTTCAACTTTAATAGGTGCAACTACTTTTACTTCTATGGGAGGATGATATTTAAACCACTTATCCTTAGGGAGATCAACATAAGTAGCAAAATATTCATAGAAAGAAGCTACTATCTCAGAGTCAAGACCATATTTAGTGCTAAACTAACGGAAAATATCGGTATCCATAAAAGATTTAACACAATCAAACTTAGGTGTCATACCTGACTCCTTACCTTCGTCGCGGTCCCAATCTTCAAGGTTGCATTTAATTCTATCCAATAAATTCCATCTGAATTCAATAGTCTTCATCATAAAAGAGCCAGCACAAGAAGTATCGAGCATGTTGCGATTGTTTTCAAAAAGCCGAGCATAAAAACTTTGCATAATTATTTCTCTCTGGAGCTCATGATTGGGGCATGAATATAACATTGATTTAAGCCTCCCCCAAGCTTGAGCGATGCTTTCTCCTTCGCGAGGCCAGAAATTATATATATAATTGCGATCACGATGAACAAGATGCATAGGGTAATACTTTTGGTGAAATTCCAACTTCAATCTTTTATAGTCCCATGATCTCATATCATCACATTGCCCATACCATACCAATGCGTCTCCCTTCAAAGATAAAGGGAAGACCTTCTTCTTAGCAACATCATCGGGTATACCTGCAAGCTTAAATAATCCACAAACTTCATCCACATATATTAAGTCCTCATCAGGATGCTTTGTTCCATCTCCTGTAAAAGGATTAGCTAGCAGTTTTTCCATCATAGCCGCAGGAAATTCAAAAGGAGTTTCATTTTCAATAGGTTCAGTAGGTTGAGGAGCAACTCTTTGCTCTACTGGAGAGGGTGAAGATACCCCGAACAAGCCCCTCAGAGTATTACTTTACATAGTAACAAGTGACAGTAAATTTCAACACACTATATAAATTTTTCCTTACCAAATTCCACCTACCAAAGGCGCTACACTCCCCGGCAACGGCGCCAGAAAAGAGTCTTGATGACCCACAAGTATAGGGGATCTATCGTAGTCCTTTCGATAAGTAAGAGTGTCGAACCCAACGAGGAGCAGAAGGAAATGATAAGCGGTTTTCAACAAGGTATTCTCTGCAAGTACTGAAAAAAGTGGTAACAGATAGTTTTGTAATAGGATAAATTTTAACGAGAAACAAGTAATAAAAGTAAATACAGTGCAGCAAGGTGGCCCAATCCTTTTGTAGCAAAGGACAAGCCGGAACAAACTCTTATAATAGGAAAAGCGCTCCCGAGGACACATGGGAATATTGTCAAGCTAGTTTTCATCACGTTCATATGATTCGCGTTCAATACTTTGATAATTTGATATGTGGGTGGACCGGTGCTTGGGTGCTGTTCTTACTTGAACAAGCATCCCACTTATGATTAACCTCTATTGCAATCATCCACAACTACAACAAAAGTATTAAGGTAAACCTAACCATAGCATGAAACATATGGATCCAAATCAGCCCCTTATGAAGCAACGCATAAACTAGGGTTTAAGCTTCTGTCACTCTAGCAACCCATCATCTACTTATTACTTCCCAATGCCTTCCTCTAGGCCCAAATAATGGTGAAGTGTTATGTAGTCGACGTTCACATAACACCACTAGAGGCTAGACAACATACATCTTATCAAAATATCAAACGAAAACCAAATTCACATGACTACTCATAGCAAGACTTCTCCCTTGTCCTCAGGAACGAACGTAATTACTCACAAAGCATATTAATGTTCAAAATCAGAGGGGTAATAATATGCATATAGGATCTGAACATATGATCTTCCACCAATTAAACCAACTAGCATCAACTACAAGGAGTAATCTACACTACTAGCAACCTACTAGCACCAATCCCGGACTTTGAGACAAGAATTGGATATAAGAGATGAACTAGGGTTTTGAGATGAGATGGTGCTGATGAAGATGTTGATGGAGATTGCCCTCTCCCGATGAGAGGAGCGTTGGTGATGACGATGGTGATGATTTCCCCCTCCGGGAGGGAAGTATCCCCGGCAGAACAGCTCTGCCGGAGCTCTAGATTGGATCCGCCAAAGTTCCGACTCGTAGCGGCGGAGTCTCGTCCCGAAAAGTTCCCTCTTATTTTTTTCTCATAGAAAGACCTCATATAGGAGAAGATGGGTGTGGCCCCCTTGGTAGGGGGCGCGCCCTAGGGGGGCGCGCCCCCCCACCCTCGTGAGAAGGGTGTGGCCCCCCTGGCCTTCATCTTTGGCGAGGATTTTTCTTTATTTCTTTTAAGATGTCCCGTGAAGTTTCAGGACTTTTGGAGTTGCGCAGAATAGGTCTCTAATATTTGCTCCTTTTCCAGCCCAGAATTCCAGCTGCCGGCATTCTCCCTCTTTATGTAAACCTTGTAAAATAAGAGAGAATAGCCATAAGTATTGTGACATAAAGTGAAATAACAGTCCATAATGCAATAAATATCGATATAAAAGCATGATGCAAAATGGACATATCAGCGCCCTCCACCCTCGTGGAAGCCCCGTGTCCTTTCTGGTTGGCTTCTTCTTTTCCTATTTTCTCAAATATTCGAAAACGGAGAAAAATTGCCATTAGAACTGTTTTGGAGTCAGTTTACTTACCGTACCACGTACCTATTCCTTTTAAGAGTCTGAAACATTCTGGAAATTGTCCCTTATGTATTCCTCCAGGGTCACGGTCTCAATAACATTAGTTTCAACATGTATAGGATTACCCGAGATATAATGCTTGATTCTTTGACCGTTCACCACCTTCGGATTTGTGCCTTTGAAGTTGTTGATTTTTATGGCACCGAAATGATAGACCTCCTCGATAACGTAAGGACCTTCCCATTAAGAGACAAGTTTGCCTGCAAAAAAGTATCTTAAACGAGAATTGTATAGCAATACATAATCACCTACATTAAACTCATGTTTTTGTATCCTTTTATCATGCCATCCTTTAACTTTTTCTTTAAACAGCTTGGCATTTTCATAAGCCTAGGTTCTCCATTCATCAAGTGAGCTAATGTCAAATAACCTCTTCCCACTGGCAAGTTTGAAGTCATAGTTGAGCTCTTTAATAGCCCAATATGCCTTATGTTCTAATTCAAGAGGTAAGTGACATGCTTTACCATAAACAATTTTATACGGAGACATACCCATATGATTTTTGTATGCAGTTCTATAAGCCCATAATGCATCATCATGTTTCTTGAACCAATTCTTTCTAGATCTATTAACAATATTTTGCAAAATTAATTTAAGCTCTCTATTGCTAAGTTCTACTTGACCACTAGACTGTGGGTGATATGGGGATGCAATTCTATGATTAACATCATACTTAGCAAGCATTTTACAAAAGGCACCATGAATAAAATGTGAACCACCATCAGTCATTAAGTATCTAGGGACTCCAAACCTCAGAAAAATTAACTTCTTTAAGCATCTTAATAGAGGTGTTATGATCAGCACTACAAGTTGGAATAGCTTCTACCCACTTAGTAACGTAATCAACAACAACTAAAATATGTGTATACCCATTAGAGGAATGAAAAGGTCCCATATAATCAAAGCCCCAAACATCAAATGGTTCAATAACAAGTGAATAATTCATAGGCATTTCTTGACGTCTACTAATATTACCAATTCTTTGACATTCATCACAAGATAAGACAAACTTACGGGCATCCTTGAAGAGAGTAGGCCAATAAAAACCAGATTGCAATACCTTATGTGCAGTTCTATCTCCAACATGGTGTCCTCCATAAGCTTCGGAGTGACACTTGCATGGGATCTGTTCCTGTTCATGCTCAGGTACACAACGTCTAATAACACCATCTACTCCTTCTTTATAAAGATGTGGGTCATCCCAGAAGTAATGTCTTAAATCATAGAAGAACTTTTTCTTTTGCCGGTATGTGAAACTAGGTGGTATAAATTTAGCAACAATGTAATTAGCATAATCAGCATACCATGGAGAAGTACGAGAAGCATTTATGACATTTAATTGTTCATCAGGAAAGCTATCATCAATAGGTATTGGGTCATCAAGAATATTTTCTAACCTAGACAAGTTGTCTGCAACGGGATTCTCGGCTCCCTTTCTATCAATAATATGCAAATCAAATTCTTGTAGTAGGAGAACCCATTATATTAAGTCTAGGTTTAGCATCTTTCTTTTCCATAATATATTTAATAACAGCATGATCAGTGTGAAGAGTTACTTTAGAATCAACAATATAAGATCTGAACTTATCACAAGCAAATACAACTGCCAAGAATTCTTTTTCAGTGGTAGCATAGTTTCTCTGGGCATTGTCTAGAGTTTTACTAGCATATTGAATAACATTTAATTTTTTATCAACTCTTTGTCCTAGAACAGCCCCTACAGCATAATCACTAGCATCACACATGATTTCAAAGGGTAAATTCCAATCAGGTGGTTGAACAATAGGTGCAGAAATCAAGGCTTTCTTAAGTATTTCAAATGCTTCTACACAATCATCATCAAAGACAAAAGGAATATCTTTTTGTAATAGGTTAGTCAGAGGCCGAGAAATTTTAGAGAAGTCCTTAATGAACCTCCTATAAAAACCGACATTACCGAAACTTCTTATACCTTTGATGTCCTTGGGACACGACATCTTTTCAATAGCATCAACCTTAGCTTTGTCAACTTCAATACCTCTTTCGGAAATTTTATGCCCCAAGAAAATACCTTCATTAACCATAAAGTGGCACTTCTCCCAATTCAAGACAAGGTTAGTTTCTTCACATCTCTGCAAAACTCGATCAAGGTTGCTCAAGCAATCAACAAAAGAGGATCCATAAACAGAGAAATCATCCATGAAAACTTCACAAATCTTTTAACAAAAGTCAGATAATATAGCCATCATGCATCTTTGAAAGGTTGCAGGTGCATTACATAAACCAAAAGGCATACGTCTATAAGCAAAGGTACCTAAAGGGCAAGTAAAAGTAGTCTTTTCTTGATCACCAGCTGACACAGGTATTTGATAGAAACCAGAGTAACCATCTAGAAAGAAAAAATGTGTATGTTTGGATAATCTTTCTAGCATTTGATCAATAAAAGGCAAAGGGTAATGATATTTTAGTAGCTTTATTTAGTTTGCAGAAATCAATTAACATCCTATAACCTGTAATAATTCTTTCTGGAATCAATTCATCTTTATCATTAGGAACGACAGTAGTACCTCCCTTCTTGGGGACACAATGGACATGACTTACCCACTGACTATCAGCAACGGGATAAATTATACCTGCCTCAAGGAGCTTTAATATTTCCTTTCTTACCACTTCTTTCATCTTAGGATTTAGCCGTCGTTGGTGATCAATAACTCGTTTGGCATCTTTCTCAAAATTTATTTTGTGTTGACATAGAGTGTGACTAATGCCCTTAAGATCATCAAGAGTATATCCAATATGGTGCTTCTTCTAAGTTTTCCATAATCTCTCTTCTTCATGCTCTGAAAGGTTAGCACTAATAATAACAGGATATATCTTATTTTCATCAAGATAAGCATATTTAAGAGTATCAGACAATGGTTTAAGCTCAAACACAGGATCACCCTTGGGTGGAGGAGGATCCCCTAGGATTTCAACAGGCAAGTTGTGTTTCAGAATAGGTCCCTGTTTAAAGAATACTTCATCTATTTCCCTTCTTTCATTCATAAACATATCGTTTTCATGGTCTAGCAAATATTGTTCTAAAGGATCAGTAGGAGGCACGACAATAGAAGAAAGACCAATAATTTCATCTTTACTAGGCAAGTCCTCATCACGGGGTTGTCTACTAAATTTAGCAAAATTAAAATCATGAGACATATCCCCCAAACCAACAGAAACAATATGCTTATTGCAGTCTATCTTAGCATTAACAGTATTCAAGAAGGGTCTACCAAATATAATGGGCCAAAAGTCATCTTGTGGGGAACCAAGAACAAGAAAATCAGCAGGGTATTTAACTTTCCCACACAAAACTTCTACATCTCTAACAATCCCAACTGGTGAAATGGTATATCTACTGGCAAGCTTAATTGTAACATCAATCTCTTCTATCCCAGCAGGTGCAATATCATGCATAATTTCTTTGTATAAGGAATGAGGTATTGCACTTGCACTAGCACGCATATCACATAAGCCATGATAACAATGATCTCCTATTTTAACAGAAATAACAGGCATACCTACAACAGGTCTATGTTTATTTTTAGCATCAGGTCTAGCAATTCTAGCAGCTTCATTGCAGAAGTAAATAACATGCCCATCAATATTATCGGCCAAGCGATCTTTATCCATAGCAATACTAGGTTCAACTTTAATTTTCTCAGGGGGTTTAGGTGTCTTAATATTACTTTTTTTGACCACAGTTGAAGCTTTAGCATGATTCTTTATTCTAATAGGGAAAGGTGGTTTCTCAATATAAGCAGCAGGATCATCATAAGTGACAGTATTTTCTTCAACTTTAATAGGTGCAACTACTTTTACTTCAATGGGAGGATGATATTTAAACCACTTCTCCTTAGGGAGATCAACATGAGTAGCAAAGGATTCACAGAAAGAAGCTACTATCTCAGAGTCAAGTCCATATTTAGTGCTAAATTCATGGAAAGCATCAGTATCCATAAAAGATTTAACACGATCAAACTTAGGTGTTATACCTGACTCCTTACCTTCATCGAGGTCCCAATCTTCAAAGTTGCGTTTAATTCTTTCCAATAAATCTCATTTGAATTCAATAGTCTTCATCGTAAAAGATCCAGTACAAGAAATATCGAGCATGGAGCGATTACTGAGAGAAAGCCGAGCATAAAAAGTTTGAATAATCATTTCTCTTGAGAGCTCATGATTGGGGCATGAATATAACATTGACTTAAGCCTCCCCCAAGCATGAGCGATGCTTTCTCCTTCGCGAGGCCAAAATTTATATATATATATAATTACGATCACGATGAACAAGATGCACAGGATAAAACTTCTGATGAAATTCCAATTTCAATCGCTTGTAGACCCATGATCCCATATCATCACATAGCCTATACCATGTGAATGCCTCTCCCTTCAAAGATAAAGGGAATACCTTCTTCTTGATAACATCATCGGGCATACCTGCAAGCTTAAATAATCCACAAACTTCATCCACATAGATTAAGTGCAAATCGGGATGTGATGTTCCATCACCTGCAAAAGGATTAGCTAGCAGTTTCTCTATCATACCCGAGAGAATTTCAAAGTAAACATTTTCAGTAGGTTGAGGAGCAACTCTTTGCTCTACTGGTCGGGTGAAGATACCCCGAACATGCCCCTCAAAGGATTATGTTCCATAGTAACAAGTGACAGTAAATTTCAGCACACTACACAAATTTTTCCTTACCAAATTCCACCTACCAGAGGCGCTTCACTCCCCGGCAACGGCGCCAGAAAAGAGTCTTGATGACCCACAAGTATAGGGGGTCTATCGTAGTCCTTTCAATAAGTAAGAGTGTCGAACCCAACGAGGAGCAGAAGGAAATGATAATCAGTTTTCAGTAAGGTATTCTCTGCAAGCATTGAAATTATCGGTAACAGATAGTTTTGTGATAAGGTAATTTGTAACGAGTAGCAAGTAATAAAAGTAAATAAGGTGCAGCAAGATGTCCCAATCCTTTTTGTACCAAAGGACAAGCCTGGACAAACTCTTATATAAAGGAAAGCGCTCCCGAGGACACATGGGAATTATCGTCAAGTTAGTTTTCATCACGCTCATATGATTCACGTTCGGTACTTTGATAATTTGATATGTGGGTGGACCGGTGCTTGGGTACTGTCCTTACTTGGACAAGCATCCCACTTATGATTAACCCCTATTGCAAGCATCCGCAACTACAACAGAAGTATTAAGGTAAACCTAACCATAGCATGAAACATATGGATCCAAATCAGCCCCTTACGAAGCAACACATAAACTAGGGTTTAAGATTATGTCACTCTAGCAACCCATCATCTACTTATTACTTCCCAATGCCTCCCTCTAGGCCCAAACAATGGTGAAGTGTCATGTAGTCGACGTTCACATGACACCACTAGAGGGATGACAACATACATCTTTTCAAAATATCGAACGAATACTGAATTCACATGACTACTAATAGCAAGACTTCTCCCATGTCCTCAGGAACAAACGCAACTACTCACAAAGCATATTCATGTTCATAATCAGAGGGGTGTTAATATCATAATGGATCTGAACATATGATCTTCCACCAAGTAAACCAACTAGCATCAACTACAAGGAGTAATCAACACTACTAGCAACCCACAAGTACCAATCTGAGGTTTGGATACAAAGATTGGATACAAGAGATGAACTAGGGTTTGAGATGAGATGGTGCTGGTGAAGATGTTGATGGAGATTGACCCCCTCCCGATGAGAGGATCGTTGGTGATGACGATGGTGATGATTTCCCCCTTCCCGGAGGGAAGTTTCCCCGGCAGAACAGCTCGGCCGAAGCCCTAGATTGGTTCCGCCAAGGTTCCGCCTCGTGGCAGCGGAGTTTCTTCCCCAAAGCTTGCTTATGATTTTTTCTCAGACGAAAGACCTCATATAGCATAAGATGGGCATCGGAGGGCCACCAGGGGGCCCACGAGGCAGGGGCACGCACCCAGGGGGGGTAGGGCGCCCCCACCCTCGTGGACGGTGGGTGGCCCCCCTCAGGTACTTCTTTCACCCAATATTTTTTATATATTCTGAAACGTGCTCCCGTGAAGTTTCAGGACTTTTGGAGCTGTGCAGAATAGATCTCTAATATTTGCTCCTTTTCCAGCCCAGAATTCCAGCTGCCGGCATTCCCCCTCTTCATGTAAACCTTGTAAAATAAGAGAGAATAGGCTTAACTATTGTGACATAATGTGTAATAAAAGCCCATAATGCAATAAATATCGATATAAAAGCATGATGCAAAATGGACGTAGCAATGATCCGCGGAGACAATCCTCCATCGCGGGATCCTCCGATCAGACTCAGAATCCCGGTGCACAAGACATTTCGACAATGGTAAAACTAATCCAGCAAGACCTCCCAGCGTGTCGACACCCTGATAGTAGCCGCGCGTATCTTGTTTCAGGCCACGACTGGATAAGCGAAGCGTACAGGATCCAAATACCCCAAGTTGCCTAGGGGTGGTCCCGCACGGTGCTCTAGTTTGGGACCAACATGCCCCCCTGCTACGTAGAAAGAATCCGCGGGTTCATGACGCACTATGCCAATTAATTATTTAGTTCAAGTATTATTATGGCAAATGTTAAAACCAATGTTGGGCCTTGCTGGAAGAGCTTTATTCAAAGCGAACTATCAAGAGGGGCCCATAAACCCTCACCATGTTAGGGACGCAAAATCAAGGAACATAACACTGGTATGACGGAAACTAGGGCGGCAAGAGTGGAACAAAACACCAGGCATAAGGCCGAGCCTTCCACCCTTTACCAAGTATATATGTGCATTAATTAAAATAAGAGATATTGTGATATCCCAAAATATCCATGCCCCAACATGGAACAACCTACAACTGCACCTGCAACTAGCAACGCTATAAGAGGGGCTGAGCAAAGCGTAACATAGCCAAACAACGGTTTGTTAGGAAGGGTGAAAAGGTTAGAGGCTAATCATGGCAATTTGAGAGGCTTGATAAACAAGTGGTAGGTAGCGCGACACATCGATAGCATCGAGATAACTAGCATAGCAAAGATAGTAGTGAGATCCAAGGTGATAATCATCTTTCCTGAAATCCCGCTAGGAAGAAGAACGAGTCCATGAAGAAGAAGATCCCATGTAGTCGAACGAATCCTCACAGTCACAATGAGATAGGAACTATCGAGAAGGAGCACAACTGGAAAGAAGCAAGCAACATGGTAAACACATAACACATAAACATGACATGATGCTCAACTAAGTATGATGCATGGCAAGGCTATATGATGCTACTCATGGTAAGATATGATGCCTACAAGAACAACACATCAAAGCAAGTTTAAATGAGGCCGGAAACAACATATAACAATTCCGGTAAGTCCTCATATGTAAATTTCGAAATTGGTACTGATCTGTACAAAAGCTTATGTTGAAGTTGTTAAACATCAAGTTAAAGTGCACCAAGATGATCTACACGGTTTTCTAGTCAAGTTACATATAAAGTTCGTTTAATTTGGAGCTACGGCCGAGAAGATATGAGCAAAACAAGTTAAGCGTGGCATTGATTGCAAAATGCAAGCAAAACAACATCACAAACACTCCAAAATAAGGATGCAACAAGGCAACATGAAACTACATGCAAAACTAAGCAATTTTCATATAGAGCATGCTCCAAACGGAGCCACGGTTCAACACATACACTCAATTCAAGTTTCAAACACAATTTGCCCAAAACATCAACTAAGCACTTTGCAATCAAGGAAACAACATGCTACAGGAAACATATGGACACAAACTTGACATGCACTCAAAGTACAGATTACATGCTCCAAATAACATTAAGGTTCAAGTTCATAGGCATCAGGATTAATCCAAGATGATCAATGTGAAAAGCAACTTGATAACACAGATTATGACTTAGTGAAAAACAGAGCATATGCATGAGAAATAACATGTTGACATGTTGGATGCATGAAACAATGATGCTACAGTGCAAGAACATAACAAGCAAAATCATGGCATGCTAGTGCAGGTTGAACATGGCAAAACATGGTTACTAAGCATCTCCATAAGAGCCCTAGATCAATGGCAACCAACAAGACAAGATGCAACAGGATATGAGATGATTCTTAGACTAGAGGAAATCTGGGAATGCAAAACAATAACATTATGATGCTGACTTTGGAGGCACATAACAGCAAGCATAGAAACTTAAGTAATCATGCAAAAGACATGGGCATGTAGTAGACATGATATACTTTAACTTAGTCCATGGGCACAAGTTCCTATGAAGAATGGAGTAATTACTATGATTCATGCAAAAAGGAACATGTTGCTAACAGGATAACAGATTTAGCATGATGGCAACTTGAGAGGAAGAAAGAGACAAAGCTACAACAAGTTATATGGTAACCAAGGGCATGTCAACAAATTACACATAAAAAAGATCAAAAAACATCAAGGCATCATAACCATATGTGTCATGGAATTGTCACGGCAGATGTCCTAGCGAAAGGACATAGTCATAGGGCCATCGCAACTAGGAAGCTTAAAGGGGTTAATCGGGATAAACTACACGAGAGGTTTTATACTAGTTCGGCCCCTTACGATGAAGGTAAAAGCCTACGTCTAATTGTGTTTGGAATTGCTGGGGTTTCGAAGACCAAGGAACGAATATGCTTGTCCTGGCTTCGAGTTGTTGTCTCCTCACCTAAGCCGCCACCGGGTCGTCCCCTTATATACACGGGTTGACGCCTGGCGGCCTACAGAGTCCTGGCTGGCTTATAAAACGTGTCTGGCTCGGTGACTTGTTTTACATGCCTTTCTTTACAAGTATTTCCTTACAATGGCGGTTTACAATATTGGGCCTTAAGCCGCCTCTGGGCTTAGGCCTTCTATAAGTCTTAATAAACTATCGCCTTGAATGTTACTAGGCTTATTTTGTAACCCGCCATTGGGGCTGAACCAGCCCCTCCTGGGCGGGTCTTACCTGGTATCTATATTCCCAACATTAGGCCCCAGGTTGACTTTGAACTTTGTTCCTTGCCAATCTTCAATACTTAGATGAAATCCATCTTCCTCTCTCTGTAAAAAAATCTGAAACTCGTCGTGACCTCATCTTCTGAAAACACAAAAAACTGTTATGACGTCATCCTCAACAGATCTTTATCTTTTAATGTCTTCCGGGAATCGAGGCGTCCATTTAGTTGGATAGTCATTATTTGGGTCTTCCTCGATTTTCGCACCCGCCTGTTCACTTATCTCCTTATAAATAGGCACACCCCAGTCTTTCGCATTCTTCTCTTTCTCTGTCTTCTTCCTCTCGCAACCCTACCGCCGCTCGAGCTCCGCCACCGTCGCAGAGCTCCTCGTCTCCATTGACCTTGACCGCTGCATCAACCTAAATCGGTCCAGAGAACAGCGGCGACCTCCGCAGAAGATCCGTGGTTGTAAGTTTTCACCTTCCTGCTCCTCAGATCCGCATTAGGGTTTCTAAGTTTCCTGTATGTTCTTCATAGTTCGTCATGGGTTCGTTGTAGTTCTTCCACTGCAGCTTCTTATTGATCCAAAAAGAAACATATAATCGTCCGGTAGTTGTTTTGTGCCCATCCTCGATACTAGTAGATTCCTTCTTATGGTAAAAAGGGTTTCATTAGAGCTCACAAACTCTTCTCTGCCAGACTTTTAGGTCTAGAATATTTTTCATTTTGAACGATCACTCGATCCAGAATAATATCAAGAATTTAGGAAACCTGTTTGCCTCAACACTTAGCCAATTTTGTTTCTGTTTTCCTTCAAATGTCTGTAGTCATGGCGGCTTATGACGCCGGCTTACTTTTCCCTTATATGACATTAGCCCTTACTTAAGCCGCCATTACCTATTTGCACCATCATCATTTAACTGTTAATTTCACCATTGAATTGAACCGGCACATTACTTTCTTTTCAGTTCGTCTTTTGATCATCATGCCATCAAAAGCACCGACCGTCTGCAACTGGGTCCCTTCCATAGTAAACGAGGACAACTTGAAGGAATTCTTCACCATAGGTTTTTTGCCAGGGAAGAATGTTATGTCTTACCATGCACCTAACCCAGACGAGGAACGGCCTAACCCAAAAGATGGTGAAGTTATTGTCTTCTCCGACCACATGAATCGGGGCTTTTCACCACCCGGCTCAAAGTTCTTCAGGGATGTTCTCCATTTTTTCAAACTCCACCCTCAAGATCTCGGGCCCAATTCCATATCCAATATCTGCAATTTCCTAGTTCTCTGTGAGGTGTACCTTCAAGAAGAACCAACTGTGGAACTCTTTAGAGAGTATTTTTATCTGAATCGCCAGAACAAGTGTACCAATGGCCCCAGCTTGGAACTTGGAGGTATCTCAATTCAGCGTCGATAGGGTGCCATTTTCCCCCTAATAGTCTTGTCGAGTCATCCCAAAGACTGGAATCACACCTGGTTCTACTGTCAAGACACTTCACCAGCCAATGAGAAACCACTGTCGGGTTATCACGCGGATCATCTAGATTCCAAGTTTGCGATCCCTGACAAGCTTACTGCCGCCGAACGCAAAAAGCTTATTCCATCAATTAAAAGGATTAACGCCTTACTGGGAAACGGCTTAACCGAAGTTGATTTGACTCGTTGCGGTGTCTAGTGGCGGGTCATCCCTTTAAGCCGCCGATCCAAATTGATGTATGAATATGGTGGAGGCCCAGGTGACTCTCTTCGTCACAGCTCCATTGAACAAACTGAAGAAGATATTGTTTCAATGTCGACCCTTCTGGTGAACGGAAAATATGAAGACTGCAGTAAAGTCGGGTTAAACCCCTTCTGCAAACTTAACCTAGCGCCAGAGGTAAGAAACCCCTGACCTCATTCTCTTTGTATTTTCCTCAGCAGTTTTAAATACCTGCATGACCTTGTTTACTTGTTCACAGGCTAAATCTGACTTCTGGAAAGCCAAGTATGACCATGAAGCCGCCAAGAAGGCTAGAGCTGCCGCCATAAACGCCAAGAAAACGACCCGGAGGTCCAAGAAGCAAAAGAGCACCGCTGAGGACCTGTTAAAGCTTGATGATATTTCTGAGTCGGAGGTAGCCCTTGATCCCCTTGGCCAGTTTTTTAATAACCTTATTGACACCGACTATTGCCAGGACGACACGGGGGCCAGTCAGGCCGTGGAAGAAGAGGTAACTATTTCTAACGACTCAGCCCATTTGCCAAGACAGAAACTTCGACTGGTAACCCGGAAAGTAAGGTTTTCACACCCTTTGGCTTATTTGGACCCTCATTTTCTTTTGAAAAAGCAGCAACATGAGAGCCGCCGTCAGGCCCGGAACGAGGATGAACCGCCTTCTGTTCTTCAACAAATTCCTCAAAAACGCCACATTGTGGTCCCTTTTATCTTCATCTTTTACTTTTGATTAATGGATCTTCTCCCTTGCATTACTAACTTTATTTTATCTTTTGCCGGAGGTGTCTCGCTCTTCTGGCGACTCATCTCAAACTCAATTTTCGGCTTTCAAGACTGCCCATGGGTAAGGAAAAAATCATCTTTCCTCCGTGTCTTTCAAACTGCATTTTTGTACTAACTGTCTCATAACATCTTTCGTAGTGGCCAAGCCAAGTCCAAGAAGGCCAGAGTAACTAAACTGGCGGAAGACCTATCAGTCCTTGATCCTGAACCGGCCATGCCAACTTCTCCCCCTCGAACTGAAGCACCAGAAGACCCGGCTGCTGACACTCAATTAGACCTTCCTGAGCCGTCAGCTAATGACACCATTGTTAACCCCTCTACTGCCGGACCATCCAGCTCGGCTAACCCTCCATCATCTTTTGATCATGATGTTCTGATCACTGGAAGCCGTTTTGTTGAGCCTGGGACTCCCACCTTGTTAGCTCGACACACCGCTAAACAAGAAGCCCTGGAGAGACAGAAAGTGCGTTTTTATATCTCTCACTGCAGTCATCTGAATGCTAATGACATATTGTCCAGCTATCTCAGCCATGTTCATTCCAGCTATGAGTTAGAGATTGAGATGGTCAAGCAACTTCAGCTGAAATATGAGGTATGTTCTCCAGTTTACTTATACTCTGCCAACCCCCAAGTCTTCAGATGATGATTCTGAATGATCTGGAGACTTTATGATATAGATGGATACTTTCTCTCTAAGTCTTTCAAAAGTCCAACAGAATAGTGCAAACTTCACCTGTAGTCCCCAAGGGCCGGTTCATTTGATCATAAATGAGCCGGTACTTAATTTCATAACTGTCTTGTGCCAGTCCCAATAAATATGGTAATCCGGTTTAATCTTGAGAGACTTCCTAAATGTCATACATTAGCCCCCAAGTGCCAAGTGTTGTTACTTTGTAAGGTACTGGACTTGAAATATATAAAATTCATAAGAAATTGTTTTAACAGACATTAGCCCGCAAGTGTCAAGTGGTATTGCAGTGCAAAGTACTTGAGACTTGAATCTTTATAACTTTTAGTTTAAGCCTTGACACACATGTGTATGTCTTGTAGAACACCCTATCTGAATTGGGCTCCCAATTAACTGAGGCAAAGACCCGGCTGGCGGATCAAGAGGTAGAAATCAAGTCTGTTGATTCTAAACTTCAATTGAGTCTTGCTGAGACGGAAAAATTGAAAACCATCTTGATGGCCAAAAAGAAATCCTGGGCCGAAGAAAAGATGCTACTGACACAACGCGCTGAAAAAGCTGAAGCGGCTCTTGAGGAGGTTACCACGGAGCTTACCGGCTTAAAGAACCGGGTGTCTCAAATGGTTTCCGCCATCTTTGGTAACCCATCTGTACTGATCTTTTTGTACCTTCTTTCGACCCGGAATATGAACCGCCTGCTGACCCCTTGTTTAAAAAATATGTGCAGGCCCGCGAAGCAAAAATCTGAGCCAAGATAATGTGACTAAACTGAAGGCGGTCTATACCTTAGTGGAACAGTTGTACACTGGCACTCAACGGGCACTTGCTGCTATCTCTCCTGCCAACCAAGGACCCAACCGGCTGAGTGATGTCTTGAAAAAATTGTCAATCTTACCCGCCAGGTTTCAAGAAGTCAAATGATCCTGTGCCAGAGCCGGAGCCTTGACTGCCTCGAGCCACTCCAAAACTTGGGTGCCAGATCTAGACCCGGCGGATGTAGCCAGGGGGTACCCTTCCGTGAAGGAAGACGGGTCTCTATTTAAGCAGGATGACTTCGTTGCTTGCGTGAGGGGAGTTCGACCTCAGGCTACCATTCTTGGAGATGAGACCAACATTGACAAATATCAGCCGGGTTTTGATTTGGAGAATAAGAAGATGGCGACTCCCTCTTACAAGGTGACAGACCTTATCCCGCCGGTTCGTCAACATACGTTTGCTCCAGAAGTTGATCCGGCTGGCCTGATTGATGATGAAGCAGAGTTCATTGCCGTGAACGGCTTTGACTGGTCCAATCCCAGCTTCCAATTAACAGAAGGAGGTGAACCGGCGAGGGAAGAGTGAGAACCATCTTTGTGGGCTCTTTAAAGCCTTGTAATAGATTTAGCTTGAAACAACTTCATATTTTGCCTATGCCATCGTGCATAAGATGTCGTGTGTGACTCTTTGCTTCCCGATGTCAATATATGCGTCACATTTATGGTTATCTCTATAATATTTCGGCTATGTTCCTGTAGAAAAGGAAAAATCTGGCTTGGCGGTTTAGCACCGAACAGGTCAGAATACCCGGTACATGACCAATGGTTTTTTTATAGTAGAAAAACAGAACCAAACGTGAAAATAAACAAGGTCGAAACAACCTTTGATTAACACAGAAAGAAACTATTCATAAATAAATGCCATACCTGTATCTTTTGTATCTGGACCACCGGTTTACATGACCCAGTCCTTTTTTTGAGAAGTCAATGCTTCTTCATGCCTGATGATCATCATGCCTTGGCGGCTTATTGTCAAATAGTCAAGCCGGTGAAAAGACTGTGCTGATCGTTTAAAATTGAGACAATAAAAGACCAATAAGGCAAATAACGTTTGCAAACATTATAAATTAACCTTGTAACTGAAATTTGGGGGTTTCTGATTCGAATACGATCAGTAAACCGGACCAAAGGGGTTAAGCTAAGATTTGAATACGATCATATAGCCCCTAGTGGCTTTTGGCGTTGTGCTGATCAAGAGGGTATCGACAGCTATGTTCTCTTTGGTTCGAATACGACCTATGTTTGAACAGGAAGCCCCCAAATGACCTTGAGAGGTTTTTAACGACCCTGATTCGAATACGATCCAAGTCGGACCCAAAAGGGGTTAAGCTATGATTCGGATATAATCAAGAAGCCCCTAGTGAGTCTAGCTTTGAGCTGATCAAGAGGGTTACGACAGCTATGTTCTCTTTGGTTCGAATACGACCTATGTTTGAACAGGAAGCCCCCAAATGACCTTGAGAGGTTTTTAATGACCCTGATTCAAATACGATCCAAGTCGGACCAAAAAGGCTAAACTTGATTCAGATATGATCAGCTCCTTAATAGTCATTTATATAGTGAAAAAGAGTAGAGGTATATAATCTTTGAAAAAGGAAAAGGATAGAGGTCCTGCTTTATTACTTATCATAGTATATACAACGTCAAAGTATGTACATGACGAGAGCCGGTGGCTCAGGTGTAGTATGGCCGAAGTTGCGCAATGTTCCACGGCCGGCGGGACTCCTCCTCCGACTTACGTGAGTCTTTGTGCTCTCGAACATCGATGAGGTAATACGACCCGTTGCTTAAATTCTTGCTGACCACAAAGGGTCCTTCCCAAGGAGGGGATAGCTTGTGTGCATCTGACAGGTCCTGGATGAGCCAGAGCACTAGGTCACCTTCTTGAAAGGTCCTGGATTTAACCTGGTGGCTGTGATAACGGCGCAGGTCCTGTTGATAAATTGCTGATCGAGCCACTGCTAAGTCTCTCTCCTCATCTAACAAGTCAAGTGCATCATGTCGGGCTTGCTCGTTATTAGCTTCAACGTAAGCCGTCACACGAGGCGAGTCATGACGGATGTCACTAGGCAGCATCGCTTCCGCTCCATAAACCATGAAGAAAGGTGTATAACCTGTAGACCTGTTAGGAGTGGTGTTGATACTCCACAGCACCGAGGGTAACTCCTCTACCCAACAACCCGGCGTCCATTGTAAGGGAACCATAAGCCGGGGCTTGAGACCTTTTAAGATTTCCTGATTTGCTCTCTCAGCCTGACCATTGGATTGAGGGTGAGCTACAGAAGAAACATCAAGCCGAATATGCTCCCGTTGACAAAAATCCTCCATAGCCCCTTGGGATAAATTAGTGCCATTGTCAGTGATAATGTTGTGCGTAAAACTAAAGCAAAATATCACCTTTTTCATGAACTGAACCGTCGTGACAGCATCACACTACTCACCGGCTCTGCCTCAACCCATTTTGTGAATTTGTCAACTGCCACTAAAAGATGTGTCTTTTTATACTTAGACCTTTTGAAAGGTCCAACCATGTCAAGCCCCCAGACTACAAACGGCCAAGTGATTGGAATCATCCGCAATTCCTGAGCCGGCACATGCGCTCGTCATGTAAATTTTTGACATCCATCACATCTACTGACCAGATCCTCTGCATCAGCGTGAGCCATCAACCAGTAAAAACCATGACGAATAGCTTTGGCCACAAGAGATTTTGACCTGGCATGCTGACCACAATCCCCTTCATGGATCTCATGAAGTATTTCTTAGCCTTCTTCAGGAGAAACACACCCCTGAAACGCTCCAGTGACATTGCGATGGTATAACTCTCGGTCGGAAATTTTCATTTGACTTGGACCGCTAGGTTATCTATCGGGCCAGGGTCTCATCCTCTGGCAACTCGCCCCGGGTCATGTAAGCCAAGAACGGTACTGTCCAATCTGGGATGACGTGAAGAGCCACCACCAATTGTGCCTTCGGGTCAGGAACGGCCAAATCTTCCTCTGTACGTAACTTAACAGATGGGTTATGCAAAACATCCAAAAAGGTGTTAGGTAGCACTGACTTACGCTGAGATCCCAACCGGCTTAAGGCATCGGTCGCTTCATTCTTTCTACGGTTAATGTGTTCCACTTGATAACCCTTAAAATGTCCTACAACAGCGTCGACTTCACGATGATAAGCCGCCATGAGAGGATCCTTGGAATCCCACTTGCCTGACACCTGTTGAGCCACCAAATCTGTATCGCCAAGGCACCGGACCCAGCTCAGACTCATTTCTTTAGCCATTCGAAGACCATGGAGCAAGGCTTCATATTCTGCTGCATTGTTAATACAAGGAAACATCAATCGCAGCACATCACAAAACTTGTCACCTCGAGGGGAAGGTAAAACAACTCCAGCCCCCGAGCCTTCCAACTGTCTGGACCCATCAAAGTGAATCGTCCAATATGTGTTGTCTGGTTTCTCCTCTGGCATCTGCATATCTGTCCAATCATTAATAAAGTCAACCATCGCTTGAGATTTGATCGTAGTATGTGGCACATACTTCAACCCATGAGACCCAAGTTCAATGGCCCACTTGGCGTCTCGTCCAGTAGCTTCTCTATTTTGAATTATGTCTCCCAAGGGAGCGGAGCTAACCACAGTGATTGGGTGACCCTGAAAGTAATGTTTGAGCTTCCGGCTTGCCATCAACACCCCATACACGAGCTTCTGCCAATGTGGATATCTTTGTTTAGATTCAATCAGCACCTCACTGACGTAGTAAACCGGCCGTTGAACCGGATGTTCCTTGCCAGCCTCCTTGCACTCCACCAAAATGGCCACACTAACACCTCGTGAGTTAGCAGCTACATATAATAATAGCGGCTCTTTCTCAACTGGAGCAACAAGAACCGGCGGCTCAGCAAGCTGTTTCTTCAGATCCTCAAAAGCCGAGTTTGCAGCATCACTCCAAACAAAGTCATCCGTCTTTTTCATCATCTGATACAAAGGCATCGCCTTCTCCCCTAACCGGCTTATGAACCGGCTTAAAGCAGCAACGCGACCCGCCAGCCGTTGAACGTCATTGATGCACACCAATTTGGCCAGGGAGGTGATTGCCTTAATTTTCTCCAGGTTAGCTTCAATACCTCTGTTAGACACCAAAAAACCCAAGAACTTGCCAGCTGGGACTCCAAAAACACACCTGGCCGGGTTAAGTGTGATTTTGTAGACCTGAAGGTTATCAAAGGTCTCTTTCAGATCTGTTACCAAGGTTTCCTCTTCTCTGGATTTCACCACTATATCATCCACATAAGCATGAACATTACGCCCAATCTGATTGCGAAGGCAATTCTGTACACACTATTGATAAGTCGCCTGGGCACTTTTAAGCCCAAAAGGCATAGACACATAGCAGAAGGCTCCAATCGAAGTGATGAAAGTTGTTTTCTCCTGGTCCTTAACTGCCATCTTGATCTGATGACAACCTAAGTATGCATCCAAAAAACTCAAACGCTCGCAACCCGCCGTAGCATCAATGATCTGATCAATACGAGGGAGAGCAAAAGGGTCAGCCGGACAAGCTTTATTCAAATTGGTGTAATCCACACACATACGCTAGGTGTCATTCTTCTTGAGTACAAGCACCGGGTTAGCCAACCACTCTGGGTGAAAAACTTCAATGATGAACCCGGCCGCCAAGAGCCGGGCAACCTCTTCTCCAATGGCCTTGCGCCTTTCCTTGTTAAATCGTCAGAGAAACTGCCTGACCGGCTTAAACTTGGGATCAATATTAAGAGTGTGCTCAGCGAGTTATCTTGGGACACCCGGCATGTCAGAAGGTTTCCATGCAAAGATGTCCCGGTTCTCTCGGATGAACTCGATGAGCGTGCTTTCCTATTTTGGATCCAAGTTGGCACTGATGATGAACTGCTTGGATGAGTCGCTAGGCACAAAATCGACCGTTTTGGTGTCATCAGCTGACTTGAATTTTAACACCGGTTCATGCTCCGTAGTTGGCTTCTTTAAAGACGTCATGTCTGTCGGGTCAACATTATCTTTATAAAACTTTAACTCCTCTGTTGCACAAACAGACCCAACATAAGCGGCATCTCCTTCTTTACACTCCAGGGCTATTTTCCAGCTTCCATGTACTGTAATGGTGCCTTTATAACCCGGCATCTTGAGCTGCAGATATACATAACATGGCCGAGCCATGAACTTGGCGTAAGCCGGCCGTCCAAACAGAGCATGATATGGGCTTTTGATCTTAACCACCTCAAGAGTTAACTTCTCAGCCCTGGAATCATATTCATCCCCAAAGGCTACTTCCAGTTCAATCTTACCAACTGGTACGCCGACTTGCTAGGCACAACACCATGAAAAACAGTGTTGGATTGCTTAAGACTCTTATCAGTCAATCCCATCCGACGGAATGTCTCATAGTAGAGGATGTTGATGCTACTGCCTCCATCCATGCGCACTTTAGTGAATTTATATCCACCAACCTGAGGTGCTACTACCAAGGCTAAGTGACCCGGATTATCAACCCAGGGAGGACAATCTTCTTTGCTACACACAATAGGTTGTTCTGACCACCTCAAATAACGTGGAATCGTCGGCTCAACGGCATTGACAGCCCTCTTATGAAGCTTATGGTTCCTCTTGCAAAACTAGTGGTAAATACATGGTACTGCCACTATTCAACTATTTTGGGTTGCTCTGATATCCGGACTGTTGCTGCTCATTACCTTGGCCGGGTTGTGGATTATAACCTCCCTGGTTACCCGGATGGCCCTGACCGTGAAAACTAACTCCACCTGAACCGGCGCCCGGGCCATGAAAGCCGCCTCCGCCTGAACCGCCGCCAGGCCCGTGACTTCCATCAAATGTGTTGGAATTTTTAAATGCCTTCATGATTGTACAGTCCTTCCACAGATGGGTGGCTGGCTTCTTCCGGGTGTCTTGTCTTGGACAAGGTTCACTCAATAGTTGCTCGAGGGTGGGACCTGACCCGCCTATCCTAGGGGTTCCCTACCCTTGCGTCGTTGGTTGTTGCCCTGTGCATTGGTGTTAGCCACAAATTCGTCAGCCTTACGTTTATTACCTCCTTGGTTTATCGGGTTATGCTGGTGACCCTTGTCGTTGCCGTTCTTCTTTCCCTTCCCTGTTTTTTCTTCATCAGACACAGGATCCTTGGTACTGTCAGAATCAGCATACTTGACCAGAGCCGCCATCAACTGGCCCATGTCATTGCAGTCACGCTTGATCCGCCCCAGCTTCGGCTTCAGAGGTTCAAAACGGCAATTTTTCTCCAACATTAAGACTGCCGAGCCGGCATTCATCTTATCATATGAATGTATTATCTCCTTGACCCGGCGCACCCAATGGGTTGTGGACTCACCTTCCTCTTGCTTACAATTAGTCAGGTCCACGATTGACATAGGTTGTTTGCATGTGTCCTTGAAGTTCTGAATGAACTGGGCTTTTAATTCCGCCCATGAGCCGATGGAATTGGGGGGCAGTCCTTTCAACCAATGCGAGCCGTTCCATCCAACATCATAGTGAAGTACTTAGCCATTGTTGCATCGCTGACTTCCAATAGCTCCATCGCCATCTCATAACTCTCAATCCAGGCCCCAGGCTGCAAGTCAGCCATGTAATTAGGCACCTTACGAGGCCCCTTGAAGTCTTTGGGAAAGTGCTCATTACGTATAGCTGGCACCAGGCAAGGGACACCTCCTATTCTTGTGGCTACTCCTTCGTCAACAGAGGTTGCTAGATAAGCTGGAAAAGCCTGATGAGCCGCATGTTCAGCTGCTAGTTGAATCGCCCATTCAGCCTCTTGACGGATCCTCTCCTGATCCGACAAGTTAAGGGCTCCGCCCTATGCCGGCTCATGCCTGCGCGGTTGGTTACGGCGTTGAGCGTTGCTTGACATTTCGGCTGAGTCCATATGCCTGCTATAGCTCGGGCTCCGGCTTGGGCGAGGGGTCGAGTGGATTCTGTCTTGACTGTAAGAGTACGCATCTTGCTGCGCTAGAGCCGTCTGAAGAAGTTCTCGCACCCTTCGTGTTTCAGTTGCTGTCAGAGAATCGCCTTCCATCGGGAGAGCTGCCAAACGAGCCGACGCAGCAATGAGATTCTCCAAAGGATTGGAAAAGTGTCCTGGTGGTATTGGTGTATAATTAGGCGGAGCGGTATTCGTACGAGGCGGCTCCATGGCCCGTGGCTGAACCGGTGCTCCGGGTGTCGTGATCTGATTTGCCTCTGGCGGGTTACTTGGGCCAGCCCCAGGTGTGTGGGAAAGGTTCCTGGGATCGAATGTCAGAGCTAGACGTGACTGATTTTTCTGGTGCCTTCTCCTCATGACCTCGTTTGACGTGTTCAGATCCACCGAGAGCCGGAAAGTCTCCGCTTGAAGTTGCTGAGCACGGGCGTCCAAAGCCGCCCGCTCTGCGGCCATCCCGACCTCTTCTGTCGCTAAATTTTCCTTGGCCCGTGCCATCTCTTCATGTATCTGTGCCACCTCTGCGTCATGCCGGGCCTTATCCGCCGGTTCCACCACAGCAGTCAATAGAGCCGTCAACTTATCCATGTGGTCCATTAGCATCTGAGCCGGGGGCACGCGGGATCTCCTGACCCAGCCGCTGCCAACCTGGTGGTTGTTGCTGCTGCAGCCATGGAGTTCTGCCTAGGTTGAGTGCCAGCCATGAAGACTCCGGCTCGATTCAGCGGCTCAAAGGGGTCCGAAATACTGCTGCCATTGGAACAGCCCCCGAGCATGCCATCTTGCAGTTGGTACAAAGAATCTACCTTGCTTGTTTATGACGTAGCGTCAGAACAGACGGCCGTCTCATCGCCATCCGTTGATCCTTCAGAGTATCCACCTCCATGGACGCAACCCACGAAGGCATGCCTCACGGCGGTTGAACCCGGTCGGATCTCGTGCGCTGAGCCATCTCGACGAGGTTGGTGTGGACATCCGGCTCAGGGCCCAATTCGCCGATCTGGCCGATGAAGACATGAATTCCACCGAAGGGACCCGGTACCCGTACTCAATTGAGCCGGCCACGGGGCCCCAACCTTTGTCGTCGATGTAGAGTTTGCCGTGACGACTCTTGGTCATCCGGCCTACGGCGTATCCCTTGAGCCCTTCGAAGTTGCCCTTCAAGAACTCGAATCCACCGTGCGCTGGCCCCACGGTGGGCACCAACTGTCGTGGAATTGTCATGGCGGATGTCCTAGCGAAAGGACTTAGTCGTAGGGCCATCGCAACTAGGAAGCTTAAAGGGGTTAATCGGGACAAAGGACACGAGAGGTTTTATACTAGTTCGGCCCCTTACGATGAAGGTAAAAGCCTACGTCTAGTTGTGTTTGGAATTGTTGTGGTTTCGAAGAACAGGGAACGAATATGCTTGTCCTGGCTTCGAGTTGTTGTCTCCTCACCTAAGCCGCCGTCGGGTCATCCCCTTATATACACGGGTTGACGCTTGGCGGCCTACAGAGTCCCGACCGGCTTATAAAACGTGTCCGGCTCGGTGAATTCTTTTACATGCCTTTCTTTACAAGTTTTTCCTTACAATGGCAGTTTACAATATTGTGCCTTAAGACGCCTCTGGGCTTAGGCCTTCTATAAGTCTTAATAAACTATCGCCTTGAATGTTACTGGGCTTCTTTTGTAACCCGCCATTGGGGCTGACCCGGCCCCTCCTGGGCGGGTCTTACCTGGTATCTATATTCCCAACAATATGACGCATGAGCTAGTAGGAACCATCAAGACAAGTTTGAATGTTACAACAGTTTCAGCAAGTGTAAAACAGCAACTTTAGCATAGCATATTTGCAAGCTTGGAACAGAGGTCATATGAAGTCTAAAATTATCAAACTTGGCATGTGGACAAAGTACTCTTAGCCTACTTCAAATCATGTAATTGGAGCACCTCCAAAAGAGACATAGTTTAATTAATAACAAGCTCACAACATGGCATCATGAAGTTAATAGAAAACGGTAACATCATTTAGGCATATTCATGGCAATGAAAACATATGCTACAGGACATATATGAGGCATCAAATGGCATGGCATGATAGAGCTAACATGAACATCAAAACATGTCAACTAGGCATCTCCAAATTATGCATGGAATAGATGGTAGCATCAAACTAACATGGCATCACAATGTAACAATTACAGACTTAGAAAAAATCACCAATTATCAGCAGCAACATCAAGTAGCACACTTCACAAGCTTGTGCTAGTCACAACAAGGCACATAAAAATACATAGATTGCCCCTCTGTAAAGATGGCATGAAGATGCTCCTGAACCATGTTGACATGATGCTCAAAAGATGAACACACAAAATACTATAAAAAGACAAATCAGCAAGTTATAACAATTTTCAGCAGTTAACAGCACATGGCACTCTTTCAACAATGATTAAGGCATCAAGATTAACATTAACATGCATGCAAATGACACTAGCATGTAGAGCATTCATAGACGAACAATTTGACATAACATGCACGCAAAACGGAGCAATATGCGTGAAGTTACGACATGATGAACATGCACACATGATGTTGGAATCTGGGGACTTGGCAGAAATTATACCCTCCGAAAAAGTCTACGCGGGACGAGGAGAAGCGGGACGGAGGGATCCGGGCATGGAGGCGACGTTTGGTTCGGCGAATCGGTGGATCTGGTCCACCTCCAGATCTGGCGACGGAGGAGGACGCTGGCGAGGCTCTCCGGCGAGGGGAGCGTGGGCGAGCTCCGAGAAGGGCGGTGGTGGCGTGGCGAGGCTCCGGTGGCGAGGCGCGGTGATGGCTCGGGCTGTCGGTGTGGGCGGCGAGCTGCGGGGCGGCGGCGTGAGCTGGCGTCCGCGCAAGGCGGAGGCGCGGGCGGCTCGGGCACCGGCACAAGGCGCGGCCCAGTTCGGCCAAGGGGCGGGCCGGCGATGGGCCCCGCGGGCCCGCGTGGTGGAGACGGCGGCGGGGTGACATGGTGTCTTCCGATTCGTCGAGGGCGGCGGCACTGGACGCGTCTGATGCGGACGGGCGTGTCCGGCGGCGTGGAGGGAAGATGGAGGCTAGGGTTTGGACTACGAATTCGGACGGGGAGGACCTATATATAGGTAGAGGGAGCTAGGAGAGGCCAAATGAGGTGCGGTTTTCGCCCACACGATCGTGATCCAACGACGCGGAGCATGGACGGGGTTTAGATTGGCTAGTGGGCTGTTATGAAGGGGTGCTGGGCTGCAAAGAGAAGGAGGGATTTCGGTTAACGCGATTAACCGTTGGGGCATCACACGACCTCCAAATGGAACGAAATTTGACAGGCGGTCTACCGGTGATATACCAAGGCCACTCGACAAGTCTCGGCCCATGCCGAGAATGCTTTTCTCCCGCTCACGAATCGAGAACTGGAAGGTGCAAAGGGTGCATGTGAGAGTGTCGGATGTCGAAACGGACAATGGAGAAAGTGACCGGATGCAAGTTTTGAAAAATATGATGATGCAATGCACATGATGACATGGCAAAATGCAACACGCAAGCAAATGTCATGGCAAAAACAATGAATAACTGGAAGACACCTGGCGCATCGGACTCGGGGCGTTACAGAGAGATACATAAAATCATGAGAGAGATACTTTCCTTTTCTCTAGAGGGCTAAAAATGAAATTATGAGGAATTATAAGAAATGCAACCGAGGCAGTATTCACCAACTGTTAGGTAGTTCAAAGAACACCAGAAGTAAAATTTACATCCAGGTCCATAGACCACTTAGCGACGACTACAAGCACTGGAGCTAGCCAAAAGGCGCGTCGTCGTCATCACCCATACTTCGTCGGAGAAGTGCAAACATTGTTGTGGTAGATAGCCAGGAACAAAAATACGATGCAGCTTGTTAGTTTCCAGCTGAATATGTTTGATGGACCATTGGTATGCGCTTATTTTGTGTGCAAGAACAATGAATCTATTTGGTCCCAATTGCTTATAAGCCATAATATGTTTTCCAGCTGTCCTAACTCTTGGTATCAAAGATGATTCTTTTCTACAGAATTAATCAAGTCCATACATCAAGGTCTGTAGAAGGTATGGTTAAGTTTAAAAGATTCGACACTATCTGGTGTGTAGTTCCAGATTTAGAGGAAAAAACGTCCTGGTAGAAATCATAGTATTAATTATACTTCAGTGGTAGATTTAATTTTAATTTTGCCCAAAAATCGTCCCAATACGATGAGTGTAATGCATGTGTATGTGAGCATCTATGTTAAAAAAGGCCATGATACGGGTTCAAGTACAAAGAGTAGGAAAATAAAAAAGTGGGATTTAAATTATTCCAGCTAGAAAAAAAATTCATAATGCTCCCAAGTGGATCTTTATTTCCAAACATTATTCTTGGTCATTTTCTTGCTACAATTATCTGATGCATTCGCAGTGACCACCACGGCAAGTCCCACCTCCATAACCATCTCTGTTGCAGATATCATTACAAAATGAAGGATCCGTACATGGAGTGTAGGGTTCACGGTGCCCCTCGACACCAATGTTAGCTTCCTTTCCTAAAACAATAAAAAATAAAAGGTGCCATCAGAAACTTTTGTTGTTTGTATTTAAACTAGGATTCTGTGAAATCAATGTACTATGCAAATAGTAGGACAGTTGTGGAGTGCTAATACAAACACAGGAAGAACATCTACTGGCTTGTATATAATTATTATGTACTATGGAAACCATACGTACCACGACATAACTGTAATGGTGATCATAAAATCACAAGGAAAACACCTCTTTCATTCCATGCCATTGTTAAATAACACTAGATTTAAAGTACTATGAGGCGTGATAACTTTCAAATAAGGCGACGAGCACGACGCACAAGTTTGCACTACGAGGAAAAATAGTTATATATCTATTTTTGCGAGTATGAGGAAAAAGATACTTGCCTATCATAACTAAACACCTCACTCTATTAGGCATGGTTGAAAAACTTTTCTCTTGCAAAAATACTTCCATATATTAACTTGAATGATCAAACTTCATAAGAAACATTCATATCATTGGCAACAGAGAATGATGCAATAGGATCAATTTTTTTATCTAGCTCCAGGAAACCACAAATTCATATATACTACAATTGATAAGCTCTGGTAAATAGAAATGTACCTATCTTCCTTCCTGACGCTTCACTCGACAATAAAGTGGTTGAAACCGTCAAAAGTGCCATCAAGCACAGAACACCAGTGTTGATCCGGATTAGAGCCATAACGAAATTGTTTAGTGTTCTCTTCTCCTATGTCCTTTTGGTTGTGGACTTGTACTACTTTGCTAGTTCCTTCTGCTATTTATATAGAGGCATGGCTGATTCTTGGAGTATCAATGCTTGCCGTTTTATTCATTCCTGCTTTGGCTTGTTTCCTTTTTACAATTCACCATAATTAATAAGGATCCTCAGATGATACGCACATCATGGAATATCCTGTAGGTATCGATTGACAGACTACAAATATATCCATAAGGAGTTTATTAGTATTCCATATACACAATTAGGGCATTTATTGCCTCCTAAAAATAACCATATGAAATTAATTAGTTTTTCATAATAACATTGTGACATTTTATTGGCTCCCAATATTATTTACAGACGGAATTAATTAGTAATACTCCATACCAAGATTATGGCATTTATTCGCTCCAAAATTACAAGAGAAATTAATTAGTAGTATTTCGTAACAAGATACATAGTGTATACGAAAATGTGTCATCTTGATAGTTTGGTATTAGTTTATGTATTTGGCACCTATGATTTCTGAACAACGCACAGTGCGTTGCACGTACGGTCTGGCTAGTGCATAGTCACCTGATATTTGACTGAATTTGTTATTTTGATTTTTCTAGTCAACTATGCAGGTTTCAGTTGGGGCGGTGGCACACTTTTTTTCCCGCTGGCGGGGGGGGGGGGGGGGGGGGGGGGGGGTGGCGCATTTCATTACTCAAGCTATAAAAGTTTTACAGTCATCGGTAATCATAATGCTAATCTCCTTGGGAGCGAGCATGTGTAAGCCAAGAAGCTGTGTGCTGCTATCCGCGACCAATTGCCGCCATTACATGCCCAGCTTTATTCTGCCCATGACTAATAATATTATGGATTTCAGTGTTGCGTTCGTTGAGCAGATGCACTATCTCTGCAACTTGGTGCATATTTTTGGATCGATCACCCGGCCCAACTTTTACAAAGGTGATGATCTTGGCAGTCTGTCCCAACCTGAAACAGGGCTTGACACCAATGCAGAGTTAGACGGAGACCTATCCCTTGGTGACTGAGGCAACCTGAATTACTTGAAAACCACCTCTTGGAAAATGACGATAGTATCTCGGAGCAAGCTTTCACTCCATTTTTTCTCAAGAGCGGCTGGACAGGGCGTTGTGGGCCATTATTCACAAGTACCATGTACACACAGATCACCGGCCAATTGTCCTTCACTGGAAATTGCCCGTGCATTGCAACAGGCGATAGTGTATTATTTAAATATCAAAAACTAGGACACATATGCAATTTCAAAATTCCAAACACATATATGTAATTTTTTGAAGGAACATGTACACATGTATATAGTTTTGTTATACTAGGACAATGCCCACGCGCTGCTACCGTAGATCTCAAAAAATGCCTCAAGCACGTTATAGCAAGCACTAAAGTTTCACTTCCCACATCCCACCTATTTATCAACCACTGTGATTCAGACTTCAATTTTTAAGATCAAATGGGAAGGTCAAATTTAAGCTCCTAACGACGAGAAGCGAATGATATGGTGCAATATGATAGATCCACATGCATATTCCATTGTCGACTTCTCTTGTACCATTTTCTTCTTCACCAACAATACTTGCATCTCTACTTTCACTACTTATCGACTTCTCTTGTACCATTTTCCTCTTCACCAATATATGTGCTATTAAACCCCTACTGTAACACTTTTTTTATTAATATAAGAGTGGTGTTACAAGTCGATGTACAATGTGAATATGGCTATGTGTATGCCTATGATAGATTTACAAATAATCTAGCTAAGTTTGCATCCCTTCCTTCAGGCTTGGTTTTGCTTTCCTCATGACTGTGCCAAAGTGTTCCTTGAAACATGCATTGTAATATTCTAAGCTCTCTGTCTTATGGTAAAAATAATGATGTTTCTGTGCTTCCAGATGGACCAGCATCCAGCAATCAAGCATGCTCTGAATGGTTGTATGTTTGTTCCAATTTTTTGCTTTATCTAGCATTTCGTTGATGCTATGGTCATTGTTCCATTCAATCCGAATAAACATCCAGAAATTGTGGCTAAAGTCACATGGGAAAAATAGATGCTTTAGGTGTTATTTTGGCTCATCATCACAGAGGACACATTTGCTTGATTCAATATAGAAGTGTTTCCTCGCTAGCAAGTCTCTGGTATTTAGCCTATCAAGTAGCAGTAACCAGAAGAGTTTTTTCGCTAAGCTTCTAGATTTCCAAATCCATTGGAATGGTTAAGGGGTATATGGTGGGTTTCCAATAAATTCTAGATAAATCCTTTTGGTGGAATACCTTGTAGATGACCAGTAGAAGTGCCAATTGTCTCTGTTGTTGTTGCTTGCAATACTGATCATGTTCCTCAAAGATATGCTTTGTTGTACGGCAATAGTTGACATGGGTAGATGAAACATTTCATATAGACCTTCCGTAGCTATATCATGTGTAGCAGCAAATGTTATATCCTTGTTTTTAGCATATGAAAATAGTTGGGGGAATTTATTCTCAATATTATCATCCTCCCATTTATCGTACCATAACCTGAAAGTAGATCCATCACCAACTTTGCAAAGTTACATGCTTTTGAAATCATTTAGAACAGAGCAGCACTCTCTCCACCCATGATCCAATTTTTGTTGGATACGTTCGTAGCTCACCATTGTTGTAGTATGAGTTCCATAATATTTGCACCCATGTTATGCCATGCTTATTAAAGAACTTGTGTATGAACTTTGTCAGACATGCTCTATTCTGAGTTCTGAGGTCTAGTACTCTAGGCCACCAGCTTTTTGATTAAACATACCTTCTCCCATTTGGCCAGACATTTGCCATGTTTGTTGATATTCTTCCAATACCATAAGAAGCACCTGCCAGATTTTTCAAAATGATCTAGGATGGTAAAGGAAACTCTGATGTTGCACATTGCAAAAATGGGCAATGCATTGACCATGGCTTTAAGATGGACTAATCTTCCTGCATATGACATTATAGGTGCTATACCAGGTAGCCTGACATCTAATCTTGACACCATGGGCATCAAATCATCAATTTTTGGTCTTGTGGAGCCCATTGGTAAACCAAGATATGTGAAATGCATGCTTTATTTTTTACATCCAAGTATGTTGGCAAGTTGCAGAGCTCTTTCATCTTTTATGTTGATTGGTACAAGGGAGGAATTACTATAGTTTACCTTAAGCCCGGTGAATTTACGGGAGATTTTATATATGTGTACCAAGTGACTAAGTTGTTGATGATCAGCTGGCATGATGATCAATGTGTCATATGCATACTATATGATGGGGTAGTTCATACAACCATGGTTCTTAATAGGAGTAGACAGGTGACCTTCTTGCCATGATTTATTAAATAAACTTGTAGAAGCTCAGCATCAATGACATATAGTAGAGGGGACAATGGGTCTCCTTGTATGACTCCTATTTTGCATTTTTTAATCTTACCAGGCACTCCATTGAGAATAACAAATGCAGATGCCGTTATGAGTACACTACAAAAAAAAGACACATCCGTGACATTTTGGGCTGAACGAATTTTTTTTCTGTCATACATATGACACTTCTATGACGATACTTCTATGACGATAATTGTGACAAAACCCGGTATCATCATAGATGTGGTGGGCTCCTACTTCTATGACAAAAAATCATGAGAGAAAATGGGCTTTTCGTCCTGGGCGGGCCGGAGACGCAGCTGCATGACATTCTTTGGGCCATCCATGACGGAAAAAACCGTGGTAGAAGTGAGGGGAGGAAAATTTTGGGGAATTCCCGGTTACGGTGGGAGGTCGGGGGCCGAGCGATGCGCGTTTCTCTCGTACACGTACGCGCGTGTGTGCAAGGCGTTGGCTCTAACTGAACCCGAGCGAGGCGTTAGGCTCTAACTGAACCCGAGAGATTGCACTGCAGGCTACACGTTATTGAACCCGAGCGATCGATCGATGGCTGTTAACTGAACCCGATCGAGCGATTCCTTCGCTACTGCTGCTAAATGAAGTCGATTGATGCTGCCTCTGGATGAACAGTGAGCGTTGTGGGGGGGCTTGGATGAACAGTTCCCGGTGGGGGTGGATGAACAGGACCCCGTGGTGTTGCCTCTGGATGAACAGGACCCCGATCGATCGAGCCGGTTGGGGCTGGATGAACAGGACCCCGTGGAGGGCTGGATGAACAGTAGACGGTGGAGGGCAGGATGAACAGTAGACGGTGGAGGGCAGGATGAACAGTAGCCCATGGAGGGGTGGTTGAACAGGTGCCCGTGGAGAGGGCTAGTCGAACAGTAGCCGGTGGAGTAGCGCGCGGTGGAGGCTGGATGAATAGGAGCCCGTGGATGAACAGTCGCAGGTGGAGGCTGGAGGAGGTCGACGGTGGATGAACAGTAGCTCGTGGAGGCTGGAGGGGGGTCGACGGTGGAGATGAACAGTATCCCATGGAGTCCTGTTTTGCGGTACGCCACACTCCTCCCGATGAACAGGACCCCCGTTTCGACCGTAGCGCTCCAACACAAGTCCGTTTCCTCCGTTTTGCGGTATGCCACACCCCTCCCGATCAATAGGACCCCGTTTCGACCGTAGGAGGTCTGTTTCCTCTGTTTTGCGGTACGCTAGACCCCTCCCGATCAACAGGATCCCGTTTCGAACGTGGTCGGTCGAACACAAGGCCGTTTCCTCCGTTCTGCGGTATGCCAGGCCTCGTTTCCGTCGCCTATTCCGTCCAAGCCCTCCCGATGAACACGACGCATTCCGTTGCCTCCCCATGAACATGACGCATTCCGTTGCCTCCCCATGAACACGACGCATTTCGTTGCCTCCCCATGAACACGACGACGTTGTTTCTCCGTTCCAACCCAGCCATGTACACGAGCCCTGGCCGTACGTATGTGCGAGTAGGCGTTCGAGACCCCGCCCGTATGTACACATGCGTGGCCATATTTTCTTTCTTGCACCTTGGCCGCTGTACGTACGTGTACATGCTACGTGCGCGCCTCTACTACGACACGTGCGCGCCTCTACATCGACCAGTATATATGTACGTACACGTTCGCGACCAGAATGACAACGCTACATACGCTTTGACCAGGTGGGTCCCGACTGTCAGGCACTTCCTTGCGTGCGAAGATGTAGCAGGTGGGTCCCAGCAGTCAGGGGCAAATGTTTTTTTCGCGAAATACGGTGGCCCGTCCGGTGGGTCCCCGCTGTCAGGTGGAGGAATAATTATTTTGCGCGTAATAAGGAGCACTTCCTTGCTGCGGCCATGGACCCAGCTGCCAGCGTCTCCACGCACAGTACTCTTCCGATGGAAGTCGGTCGTTGACCACATTGACCACGCCGCGCCGAGAGCACCACGGCAGTGGACGAAGGTGAGGCCTAGGAAGGGGACAATGCGGAGCCGGGGAAGACGCGGCAGTGGATGCCCACGCATAAAGGAGAACGAGGGTTCACTGGTTCGGTGTGGTGTGAGGCTGCCGTCGTCGCAGAATAACAGGGGGTGTGGGTGAGTAGAGGGATGGCCTGGCCAGCGGTGGGAGTAGTAGGGGGCGGTGAGGCCTCCGCCGCATCGCAGCCGGCCATGGGAGGCAGGAGCACGAGGCACGACCGGCGCTGGTTTGGGCGGCTGGAGCAAGAAGACCAGAGGTTGAAGAAGCACTACGGCTGTTGGATGGACATCGTACGGTCACTGGAGCTAGAATCGTGCATATTGACTAAGTTGACAAAGCCCTACGTCCCCGTCAACTTAGTAGGCCCACAAGTAAGCCTCTCACCAAGGTGGGTCCCAGCTAGCAGGGGGTATTCATTTTTTTGTGCGTAATAAGGAGGCACTTCCGGTGGGTCTGAGCTGACAGCAGGGAGAACATTTTTTCACGAAATACGGTGGCCCGTCGGGTGGGTCCCAGCAGTCAGGGGCAAACGTTTTTTTCACGATATACTGGTGGGCGTCCGGTGGGTCCTTGCTGTCAGGTGGAGGAATAATTATTTTCCGCGTAATAAGGAGGCACTTCCTTGCGGCTGCCGTGGACCCAGCCGTCAGCCTCTCCACGTACAGTATTCTTCCGATGGAATTCGGTCGTTGACCACATTGACCACGCCGCGCCGAGAGCACCACGACGGTGGATGACGGCGAGGCCTAGGAAGGGGACGACGCGGAGCCGGGGAAGACGCGGCAGTGGATGCCCAGGCGGAGAGGAGTACGAGGGTTCACTGGTTTGGCTACGCTGCCGTCGCCGCAGAATAACATATGGTGTGGGTGAGTGAAGTGGAGGGATGGCCTGGCCAGCGGTGGGAGTAGTATGGGGGCGGTGAGGCCTCTGTGGAAGCACAGCCGGCCACGGGATGCGGGAGCAGGCGGCACGACCGGCGCTGCTTTAGGCGGCTGGAGCAAGAAGACCAGAGGTTGAAGAAGCACTATGGCCGTTGGATGGACATCGTATGGTCAGTCGAGCTAGAATCGTGCATATTGACTAAGTTGACAAAGCCCTTCGTCCCCATCAACTTAGTAGGCCCACTATACTGGGTCCCAGCTAGCAGGGGAGTATTCATTTTTTGTGCATAATAAGGAGGCACTTCCTTGTGTGCAAAGATATAGCTGGTGGGTCCAAGCTGTCAGCGGCGGTAACGTTTTTTTCGCGAAATACAGAGGCCGTTTCGGTGGGTCCTAGATGTCAGGTGGAGGAAATCATTATTTTGCACGTAATAAGGAGGCATTTCCTTGTGTGCGGCCATGGACCCAGCTGTCAGCCTCTCCACGTACAGTCCACTTCAGATGCATGTCAGTCGTTGACCATGCTGACCACGCCACGCCGAGAGCACCAGGGCGGTGGACGACGGTGAGGCCTAAGAAGGGAACGACATGGAGGCAGGGAAAACTCGGTCATTGTTTTTGTTTCCCACGCGGAGGGGAGTACGACTGTACGAGGCTTTACTGGTTCGTCTGCCGTCGCCGGAGAGTAACAGCAGCTGTGGGTGAGTAGAGGGATGGCTAGGCCAGCGCTGGGAGTATGGTGGGTGGTGAGGCCTGCGCGGCAGCATAGCCGGCCGCGGGGAGGAGGGAGCAGGCAGTCCCACTGGCGCTTGTTTGAGCGGCTGGAGCAGGAAGAGCAGAGATTGAAGAAGCACGACGGCCGTTGGATGGACATCCAAGAGTATACAGGCCATCTGTCGAAAGCCTCAAATCTGTGGAAAACAACATACAGCCCATCTGCCATTATTTCAAATAATTTACAACCCATTTTCTAATTCTTACGGGTTTTATGGAGCCCATATTCTTTATGTTAGCATTACAGCCCATATTGTGGCCACGGTTAAAAAATTATACGAAATTTTGCATATGTCGGTGCGGTCTAAACTGTTTTTAATCCCGAAATTTCGAGTCACATTCAGACTGATTTTAAAAAGAAATGTATATCAATATAAAATCCAATAAATTGTCCATGCATAAAAATCAATGCAATTTAAAATCTCGAAATGAAAAAAGATATTTGAAAATAATTGCTGGTTTGATGTGTTTTAAAAATGTACAGCCCATTTCTCATTACTGATAGGCCATTTTCTCGGCCAGCCGAATGAAGCTCTCCTCATCTTGAAAGATTTGCAGCCCAACAGGCCTGATAAAGCGACTTACTTGACAAATCACAGAAGAACTGGGCTAGCCATTTTCAAAAATAAAAAAACTACTAGGCTGGTCTGTGGAAAACATAAAAGAAAAGGCTGTCTAGACAGGCCAGAGTGTCCCGCACAGCCCAGTTGACACCCTGCTTCCATCTCAAAAACAAATTTGATAAATGCAACTCCAATTATGGCGATTCATAAAAATGTCACTGCAATTTCCAAACTTTGAAAAATGCCACTGCAATTTTTGCAAACTTTGAAAAACGCCGCTACAGTTTGTAAACTTTGAAAAACGCCACTCCAGACTTCGAAAAATGCCACTAGAAATGGCATTTTTCAAAGTTTGGAAATTGCAGTGGCATTTCTCGGATACACCAGATTTGGAGTGGCATTTATCAAATTAATCCAAAACAAAAATAACTGGGCGAGCTGCTGGGTCCCTGGTGTCAACCGCTCGTTGTGCAATTCTCTCGTTTATTGACTACGTTGACAATGGCATGGGACCCAGATGTCAGAAATCCACTAGGAGGAGCCATTTTTTTATTGGCTTGAAATAAGGAGGCACTTGCTTGCGTACTGCCATGACCTTGGCGGGTCACTGCTGTCGTCCTCTCCATGTACAATCATCTCCTGATTCTGTACGCGTCAACTTGCTAGGCCCACAAGTCAGCCTCTAAACCGTGGAGGACAAATACAACCCATTAAAAATAAAACAGTCCATTCCATACATTCAAACAGAAAGTTCAACATTCAGACCAAAGTAACAGGTCTGATCCACATATAGAGTATTGAACTTCCACGTTGACAACCATCATAGCCAAGTTAACTATCTACTCCCACTAACACTCTAGTAACGTACAAGTACTAACTTACTCTTAGCTAACTAGACGATGCCGGCCGCCATCTGCTGTCCATGCTAAACGCCGGCACCGGCGTCCTCTGCCTCGCCTTGGACTTGCCAGAGGTGCGATAGGGCGCGTTGCTCGCGCGTGTTGGCCCTTTCCATGCCAGCGTGGTCCACCGAAGCTTCGGCTTCCAAGCGGGAAACCCACTTGACGAGCTGGTAGTAAAAATCGGCATCGTGAACATGTGTGTGCCTGACAGCCTCTAGGGCTATTTGCCGGGCGCCAGCCTCCACGTAGTCGGCCCAGTTGCGGGCGCTCTGCTCGCGACTCAGAGCGTCGGTGCACTGCTGCTCCATGTCCCGCTGGCGGCGCAAATCAGCGATACGCTGCTCCTCCACCAGGCGGTCGCGCTCCAACAACTGCTGCTCCTCCGCCATGCGGTCGCGCTCCAACAACTCCTCGATCTCCGCATTGCCATCTAAAGACAAATAGAATGCCTCCTCCCTCCGTCTGCCTTCCGGTGAAAACCCGAACACTAGTTCCGGCGGTGACCGCCTCCGACATCGCCTACCGCGGACGGGCGGGGGCATGGCGGACGTGGCGAGTGACGTCGGGCCGGTCGGGGCTTATGAGGATATGGCGAGTTGGGTCACGGTGGCACCTGAGAAGGTCGGGAAACAGTACTTATAGGCGGAAGGTAGCGCGACGGTCATCGAAATTAAATGCATAATGGCTTAGCGCGCCACCTTGCCGTGGAAAACTAGAGAAACTAAAATTATGACTGTGTTGTCCCGTCCCGCCAGATCGCACGCCGGCATGGCGGTCAAACGAGTGCACTCGAATCATCTCCCTCCTTGTCAATAATGATTCCACAGATTTAAAGCGTATCTTTATTCGCATCAGTTAGCTGCCTTAATTACGGTCGGCTGCATGCAGGCACTCAGAATCGCTCGCAGGCAGTACGCGAAGGAGCATGCAACGAGTCGCAGCCGAGGGCACGCATGCAGCCACTTAAATCGCTGGTATTAATTAGGCTTAAACTTCTGCATGCCGTTAATTATTGCCATGCCTTGGTCTTGTTGCTTTGCTCACGGGACTAATAAATCCCGGACGGAGGGAGTACCTTGGTTGGTGAGAGGTTTGAATTAAGCCTGCAAACCGGAAAGGAGGTACTCCCTCCGTTTTTATTTAGTTTGCATATTAGCTTTGGTCAAAGTCAAGCTTTACAAACTTTGACCAAGTTTATATACAAAAATATTAAGATATACAATAACAAATCAACAACAAAAATATTAATATATACAATAACAGATCATATACAAATATGTAGCTCCAAAAGCAAAGATCTAGAAAAAACATCCGTTCTTCCTACTAACATGGATGCTTCTCTTGGCCAACATTTAGTACAGACTGAAAGACAAATTTGTTTGTGAAGTCTACAATTCCTCTTGCAAATGTAAGTGGTTTCACCAACAGCTGGAACCATGAGAATGAACCACACATGATGGAGGAACATCCACTGCAATATGATTTGGTCTTCTCTCGATCACACCGCAAGACTATTTTTGAAATACAAACTTTAACTTAGGCAAAATGATGCCCATTGTATAATCAGACCAAAGCAATGAAGCACCTAGTGTTGTCCAATAAATAGTACAGTACTACTTTTCTGCAGTCCATGAAGTGACTATCCAATCTTTCTGTGTCTATTTTCAAATGGCACTACATGTAGTGACTATACTATTCTCTTGTGCAATTCAACCAAAATTGCGAACACTTTGTTTGCCAAATAGCAACGGGCAGACAACTCTGTCTGCACAAATATCAAGCAGCTAGTAAACATATACCACACCTTGTATTTTCGGTTTAAACATGTCTCTTCCGCTTAGCATCTGTCATGTTCTGCCCTGGACAATTTCATATTGAATTGATTTGCTGGTTCAGAGCAGAAACATAGCGTCTATTCTTCATAAGACCAAGGATATCCATGTTCGCAGTGATGGAAGAGGTGAAATCAATACAACCGAAATTGAGCATCCAATCATTGAATCCTGTCCTGCACCTCCAATGTAGGTCCACCCTGCCAATAAATTCACATGCAAACCCCACTAGTATTACTATCTAAGGACAGTACAAAAAGAGTAGCAAGATAGTAGAAAACCATGTACCTTCGTAATGAACAGCTCATAGTGCCACCAATTGGATATGAAGGTTTGGAAAAAACATGCTCCTAATGTTGAACCAGTTGGACTTTTTGTGCAGTTCCACTAAAATCGAGCATCCCTATTTGCATAGGTATTGAAAGTGTGATTACTCTAAAAGTGGCACTAGTTGAAGCATCGACTCACAAATATAAGCATTCCAATTTCATAATGGGAAAAGGTAGCAAGACTGTTTCTAACCACCTGTTTGAAGGAATAAATAAAGCAACAACGGCTGACGTCAAGAAGGCATACATAGTTTTTTCTGAAAAACTAAGCCATTCCTGACCTTCCCTCTTCTTTTAAGAAAATTTTGTGCAGTTCTACTAAAATAAAATGCCGTCACCGCCTTGACAATTCAGTGACACTGTACAAAAGGAAATGACTTAACGTTACATCATGATGTCAGGTATGTAGTCGACAGGCATTAGAGACAAACATACATATCTCCTCCGATAACATAATGGACATTAATTTTAACAAAGGTGTGACTAGCTTTACCGGGATAATTTGAGTGAACTCTACACCCTTTGTTCCTTAATATAAGATGTTTTCGTGGTTCAATTTAAAGTACCCAAACGTATAGTATTTAGAAAAACAGGTAGTAGTTTTCTTGAGCACATATCTGGGAAAGCTTGCCACACTTTATTTATGTCCATACGCTAATGCAACATCATTCGAATACTACAAATATACACTAATCCAGTGGCTAGTGCAACAGTAGAGTAGTTAGTTTATTACAGGGTACAGTACAATGGTTTTACTGAACAAATTTCAATAAACTCTAGCACTGGAAGGTTTCTATAAGAATTAACAATACAAAATGTAAAGGTAACAAGTTTCAGCATTGGTATACTAGCTCTGCATGAGCATTAAACCAAATACAGAAGTCTAAAGGTAACTAGCATTATTAACTAATGACAGTATACAAAAATTGCAAACCATGTACCTCCAAGGTAAATATCATTTCGAACTCGAGGGGCCTTAAAAATTGCTATCCCAATCTTGATAATCGATCAAACATAAAAACTTGATCGAACGAATCAATGAAACAGCCGGAGGAGGAGGTGCTCACTCTTGACCTTTCCTCTTGTCTTCATAATTGTCTGTGCAGTTTAACCAAAATAAAATGACATCGGTGCCTTGGCATTTTGGTGACACTGTACAAAAAAATTAACTTATCTCATGAAAGTGAGGTATGTAATCTATAAGCATTAACAGTGCAAAAATCTGAAGGTAGTAACAAGTTTCATCGTTGGTATACTGGCTGTGCAACAGCATTAGAATGCCTTAGACTGCTGGCATTGCTTAAATTTATCGGTGGCATTAGACTGAGAGCGGCATTAGTTAAATGTGGCATCACTTTAGCAGTAGCATTGCTTGACTTGACTACTGGCGTTATACTAACAGCAAAAAAAGTGGCAATAAGAGCATGGGAGGCCCATTCGGACAGTGGGTGCACCAGTACGATGTACCTCCACGAACGCAGAGTGGTGAGGGAGGTATGGTTGCCCAGAGCAATGAATATCCAGGCAGCATATGTGGATTACGTCCCATTTTTGCTCTCTTTAGCCACCTTTTTCCTATGCGAGGACAACAAACCGATCGACCTAGTCATTCTCTATTGCGTTTTCATGCCTTTCTACCCTTCTTCAACCAAGAGACACGAGACTCGTTCCTTAGCTACTGATTTTCCCCTTTTCAACCTAGATGCGGGTTCGATGCCTACTCTCTTGGACAGTACAGTCTCCCTTCCTTTCCTTATTCAACCCAGACATGGATTAGTCTGCATGAAGTAGGGTTTCCTTTAATGGTGCAAATTATGGTTTTCGTTTGCGTGGCCAGCAGAGCAGAGGATAGGAAATTGGGAAGATGGTGGAGTGGAAAAAGATCCACATGCAACGACGTGGCAGATGGGGCAATAGAACAAGGTTATGGTTCGAAAAGAGGTACCATACCTAAGGGTCGGTGGGAAGTGGCTTCGCTCGTGGTCGTCGTCCTCCACACACACTATGGTAGCCAGCTTGGGGACGGAGGCCATCCCGCGCGGGCGCTAGGTCTGAGAGGACGGCCTTGTCGTCAGTGTGTGAGCTCGCCCGCCGACGACGAGTGCGTCAATGGTGCACGTCCTTTTCTTCCCCGGAGGATCTGTGACCACCGATGAGGAGGGAGAGAGGGGCCGTCTTTTTTAGATCTGGAGAGAGGGTGGTAGTGTGAGAAGCAAGTGGGCAGCCCTTAGCAAGAAAGCACTCAAGCTCCAGCCTATATATCTTTTTTATACTACTAGTACTGGAGGTGGGGTAGTGGTAGAGTAGTTTATATTTTCTCTGCGTACAGTACCAGTTAGTCGTGCTTCAAAACTGATCGGCACGCCATTAAAAAAATAAAGGTCGATAACTAATGCGGCACCTCAGGCCAACGCGGCCAGATCTCATTTTGCACGAGAAATTACACACCATGTTTCATTGAGATGTGGTCCCGTTCCAACATATCAGTGAGACGACAGCGAGTAGTAGGAGTATTTCCGAACGGACGTGTAGGACGGGGCGCCTCTTCGTGAACCGTGGCAAACTCGCAACCGTCCACCGACTCTTCGCCTTTCCCTCTTGATTTGGAACTGTTGTCGCACGCTCTTCCTCTCCCTCCTCCATTTTCCTTCAGCCCTTCACCCTTTCTTCTGCCATTGTTCGATCGTCTTCTCCATGGAGGGAACAGGCCGAAAACGACCCCGTTATTCTTGCCCCGATTTGAAAGATGACGTGGTGGAGGAACTAATTGATCAGTGCGACGTCATCACCTTGGCTAGCATGGCAGGTTCGTTCAAGCCCATTCTCGACTCAACTAATAACATCATTACAAAGAACCCAAGAGTCAAGGAGCGGTTTGATATCCCCTATCTTCTTCGTCGTGACCCTGATGATGACTAGAGCCGGCACGACAGAGGCCTCGCCCTGTGCAAATTGATGCCGCTTGATAATGATACGTATGATGTTAAGATGCCATCGCTTGAGGGCAAGGCTTGGGCGGGCACAAATGGAGATTGGTTTGTTTACATTGGGTCCAACTGCGAGTGGGAACTTGTGAATGTGTACACTCGTCACCGGGTTCCACTTCCAAAAATCTTAGCACACTGCCCAGAGGTTGAGCACATCGGTAATGTGCGCATGTTCATATACGATCATGTTGACTGTATTCTACGGAAGATAGCAATTTGTCGAGTTCCCAACCGCTCTTGGAATTACAGCGACTATGATGTTGTTGCTATCTTCAACAAGCTTGTTGCCTTCCTTGATGGTTTCACTCAATGGACATTGCTCAAAAATCAGTTTCTGTACACGGATGAGCACTGTGATGCAATTCAATACGAGCGCCTTGTGTTTGCCGCCACCACTCGTGGCACTGTTTTTGCATGGCATCCTCATAGTTTCGGTATGTTTGTCTTCCACCATAATTATAATTGTTTCATCCACATGCATGCGGGTTAGAAAGTTTCCCTTTACTAATTAACATTCTTCTTGTGTTTCCAAGGTCCTGTAAACATCCCACCACCTATACTTGAAAAATTTTATAACCAAGGGGGAGATGATGATGGTGATGATCATGAGCATGAGGACGAGCAGCGCCCATATACTCTGTGGCGCCTGGCAACTAATTCCGACGGATCACCTCTTCTTGTGTGTATACAGCCCACTGATGATGTTACTGGTAAGGAAGCACGTGTCTCCCATGGTCGCACTCTCCAGACCTATTCCAACACCTGTCGCATGGTATTCGGGATGGATACTAGTGTGCTAGCGCCAACTCCTTCTACCTGGTACAGAATTGTTAGTCTTGGAGAAAACTCGCTCTTCCTTGGACAAAACTATCCGATGATGGTGAAAGGCGATCCAACTGTTGTTGACACATTTATGAGAAGCAACTGTGTCTATACCTCGGACATTTGTGTGGTTCCCTACCCTGGTAGGGATATAGTAGGCCGCTTCAGCCTGGATGATCAGTCCTGCGTTGGTTTCCAGATCGACAATCGATGGCCCGTCCCAGAGAATCACTTGTGGTTCAAAGCAAGCGTTTCCAACGCCGAGGAATGGTTGTGTTGAAGTTCATTTCATTGCTTGTTATTTGTTGTGTGGTGAAAACTTTAGTATTTATAATGTATCCTCATTGTCGATGTGGGTTGATGACCTGTTGTATGTAATAAAATGATACGCGTGTGATAAACTTACAAAATTTATGAATGGCTTTCGAGTCGCTTCTCTGAGTGAGTGGTGCAACGAGGCAAAAAAATATTTTCTGAATACATAATTGTACGTGCATTGCAACAGGTTATCGGATGAGGCCAATCAACAATAGTAGTACACTATTTGTACTAGCTTCAGATGCTTCGCGCATCGGGCGGTGTTTTTACTGTAGCCATATGTTAATGTGTTCGCTGTATGTAACAAGCACCTTGAATCCTCGATACTAGTACTATATAGTAGGAGTAAGTAGTAGGGAGTAGTAGGGTGGCATGGGCCAGAACAAGCATTCACGTCCAGGAGTACGGCACACGCCACCACCATGACATCCATCTGACACCATATTATTTCTTGGAGTCCGTGCTAGAGCAATCTCTTCAACCTCATCGTTTCTCTAACTTCAGCCATCGCGCGGCAGGCGAGGTGGGGGTTTGCCGATAGTCGGTTTCCTTAACTGCGGTCCCACTTGTAATGCCAACTCCAACGCACGACCCCAAACACACCTCCGTTTTGCACGGACTCCAACGATAATTTTGACTAGAAAAGCAAGGCCAAAGAAAACAAGAACCACAAGAATACATTTTACTACTCCTATAAGTTGGATTAGTGCCTTCTCGATGCATTCATTGTTGATCTGCGGAGGCTCGATCTTGCGTCTGTGCTAGCTAAAAGTGATAGAACATCTACTAAATTGCGCTCTATCAATATATGGATGTACTCTTCTTCCCAATACAAAAACTTGCATCCATTCTACTCCCTCCGTTGCACAATACATGCCTTCTATTTGTCAAAATATATGTATCTAGACACGTCTTAGTATATAGGTACATCCATTTTTGGACAAATGGAAGTCAAGTATTTTGGAACGGAGGGAGTACACAATAAAAATTTTAAGTTAGCACAACTAGTCTAATCCGAGAGCAGAACCGAAGATTTGGTCGGGTTCTTCCTCCTTTTGCCGACATGTGGGACATCCAGCATCCAGGTCGTGTCATGAAAGAAAATAGAGTGGAAGTTGAAGCCACGAGATGTGCATCTTGGGTTAAACTTTAAATAGATTCTTACTACTCTTGTGTAACTCCAAAAGCGGCCACCGAAGATCTTTATTGGATTTGTTTTTCATCACCAGCACGTCGAGGTGAAAGATGTGCAGGTTCAGTGGGTCCTCTTGCGTTTTCACTAACATGTGGGGCCGCATGTGAGCAAACAGACGATGGGCTCCGCGCGTCCGCTGGCTGGCTGAGAAGAGAGATAGAGGAGGGTTGAGCACGGACTGCAGGAAATTTGTTCTACGTACCTCAATATAGGCTCGATATAGTGGGGTGGCATGCGCCATGACTCAGTAGCATTCACGTCTACCAGTACGGCACACGCCACCCACACGAGTCCCATCCGACACCAATTTTCTTGGAGTCCGTGCTACAGCCATCTCTTCTCCCTCCTATTTTCTTAGCCATCGCGCGGTGGGCGGGGTGGGGGTTTACCGATAGTCGGTTTGCTCAACTGCAGTCCCACTTGTAAGTGAAAATGCAACACCGCACGCATTCCCGCTTGAGCGGCGTGCCGGACCAACCGTGTGGGGGTGCGACGCGAACACGGCAGGCTTTTCCTTTTGAACTCGTAACTTGTAAAATTTTCTCCATGGCGCGACCGATAGATAGAAAATAACAATTTTGCCTAGAGTAATGAGAAGTTTGGTTCTGGCGCCGTTCATGCATGGAGTACGTATGAAAATTATGAAGTTGATGCGAAAGGTAAGATAATTACTGTAGTATCATATACTACTACATGGATTTGACAGAAAGATAAAAATACATACGGATCCATCAACGTTCAAAGACATCCTCACGCCCTAGTGCTCTAGGTCACCAACTGACGTGTGAGGAGCAGCGGCGTTGGCGGCGAGCTCAACATGCTTCTGAACAGTGTTGTCCAAGGTTTCCCTGCGCTCCAAGAAGGCCAGCATCCTATCGTCCTCCTCTTGCATGTAGTAGTCCTTGTGGATGATTTGCGCGTATATGTGGGTGATTATGTCGATGGTTTCTTGCTGCGCCAGGCGCTGCACAGCGAGCGCGACCTCGAGGTGGACATTCTCCGGCGCGACGGCGGGCAGTCGCAGGGCCACCAGTGCGTCGAAGAGGTTGTTACCATAGTGGCCGTTGAGGGCGGCGGGCATCGTAGAGCTTGGGCGCGTCGGCTGGAGGCTTACGTCAAACTCGTCTACAAGCTTCTTGACAACGGTGAACTTGTCGAGGAAACTGACGAGGACCTCGTCGAACAAGGAGACGAAGCTGTCGTCCAAGCGGCCCCTCGCCCTGGCGGCCTCAAGCAATACTACCTGGACACGTTCCTTGGTGCCGGTGGACGTGGTAGTACTCCTAAATCTAGATGGTGGTGCTACTAGTACTAGTAGTAGTACTACCAATGTAGTAGTAGGAGTACTAGCACTGTACTACCCGTTGGTCAAATTATTACGTGCTGCTCCTCACAGTGAAGTGACAAGACCCTGCGCCGGAGATGACACTTGAGTATAGGTGCCGTGTTTGGCATACCATAGTCAGCCTCACCTCTACAGTCACTATCATCATGGCTGTAGAGCTAGCCTTCTTACAACTAGCCCTGTTCGACATAATTTCCCGTGCGTAGATGCCCGTGCATTGCACGGAACACCAAAATTGGGGGTGGACGGCTCCGGCAGCGGCCATCGCGCCAGACTTTTCCCTGGCCTTCTACTCCTAGATGTATACACATGTGCTGGTGTGTGTTGTGTGCTGGGTGTGCGCGAGTGCGTCCTTCTATGCATGCCGGCGCGCAGTGGTGAATTGTGCGCGAGTGCGTCCTTCGCGCACAAGAAGTTTGTCCTCAATGCACCCTCAATTTACTAGCGTGCGGGGTGCTACCCCGAGTGGTTTCAACTTTGTTTACTTCACCGCGTGTCAGATGGGCCTCTAGTTTACTTTTTTTCACCCACTGCCACATGGGCCAGCACACGAAGATACAGAACATGAGCTGACAAGGCAGCATGTGGATTGGTTGACCAGTCAACTAAACAATATACGAAGCTATACGCTGACACAGTGAGCGTATAATCCGTCGATATAGAGAGTTCGAGTGAGAGGGGAGGCCCGTGAGAGATAGTGTAGAGAGAGAGAGAAAGAGCTACTCCCTCCGTTCGATAATGTAGTTCCAACATTTTTTTAAGTCAAACTTTTGAAACTTTGACCAAGTTTATAAAGAAATTACTTATATATAGATATCAAAGATAAATGATAGTATGAAGTAAGTACATGTTGTGATGAATCTAATGATCGTTCCAAATGTAAATGTTTTTCTCCACATATACCTGGTCAAACGTTTCTGAGGTTTGACTTTTCAAAACATCCATATGCTTATGGACGTGACAGAGTCCCTAACAAGAGAGAGAGAGAGAGAGAGAGAGTGAGTAGGGTGCTACCCCGAGTGGTTTCAACTTTGTTTACTTCACCGCGTGTCAGATGGGCCTCTAGTTTACTTATTTTCACCCACTGCCACCTGGGCCAGCACACGAAGATACATAACACGAGCTAACAAGGCAGCATGTGGATTGGTTGACCGTTCAACTAAACAATATACGGAGCTATACGCTGACACAGTGAGCATATAATCCGTCGGTATAGAGAGTTCGAGTGAGAGGGGAGGCCCGTGAGAGATAGCAGAGAGACAGAGATAAAGAGCTACTCCCTCCGTTTGATAATGTAGTTCCAACATTTTTTTAATTCAAACTTTTGAAACTATGACCAAGTTTATAAAGAGATTACTTATATCTACAATGTCAAAGATAAATGATAGTATGAAGTAAGTACATGTTGTGATGAATCTAATGATCATTCCAGATGTAAATATTTTTCTCCACATATACCTGGTCAAACGTTTCTGAGGTTTGACTTTTCAAAACATCCATATGCTTATGGACGTGACAGAGTCCCTAACAAGAGAGAGAGAGAGAGAGTGAGTGAGTGAGTGAAAAAAGTGTGTGTGCGTGTGTGAAATAGACATGGACAACACATGATAAAAGTAGAGAAAAATCGTGTGTGTCTTATGCAAACATATCACACATGCATCTTCGACAACGGAGGCAAGGTGAGGAGATAGTGTGTGGTTGTTTGGAACCGAGAGAGCAAGACCCCTAAGCTAGCACGTGGCCAAGAGGGGTCTGACAAACAAGGGAGAGAGGTCGAGAGAGACGTACGGAGAAAATGCAGACATGGGGAGGAGAGAGTGTATGTTTGTCATAGAGAGATCCCCTGGAGATCGTGATGGGACTACATGGGTGGGAGATCGAGTGACAAGGTGTGTGCGCGATAGAAGATGCCCTGAGAGATATCGAGATAGACGTATGGATGGAAGGAGACAATACGTGTGTTCCTGTTGGCTAGTAAGAGATAATCATACTTAGGAGGGGGGTGCTTGCGCCTATGATGGATTGAGGGATTATGGTACTTAGGGGGGTGCGTGTCACATGGAGAGAGAACAAGGGCGGAGAGTGTTGGATGGGTCTATATTTATAGCGCGAGCGAGACATGTGTATGTGTGAACCAGGGAGATATAAGGCAAGCTTGGCTTGCGTCCTAAGCATCTTTTGCCTGGCCTGGGGTTGTGGCTGGATTTCATGCACGCTTGTTTGGTTGCTACCCTGTGAAAAAAAGCCCGCCTGGCCTGGGTTCCCTTGCACTTTAATTAGCCTGGCTGAACTCCAGACACTGCAAGTAGCCTGGCCCAGGTGACCGATTTCGAATGCCTGATCATGCCTGGTCATGTGGCCATGAGGCTAACAGCAACATGGATGGATATTAGCATTAAATAATTGATGCATGGATTGATTGATGGGACGTTGATGCTTTGCCTGGCCCCAACATGAACCAAACGCTTCAGCACCACACAAGCCTGGCCAGGCAGAAATATTTTACATCTCGCGTCCACACCAGGCAGTACCGGCCATCAAGGCATGAGGGTCAGGTCACGAACCAAACTAACCAATAAAGTTTGAGAGAGATTGAGGAGCCCCGATAAGGCTGAGTGGTGCGTCAGATAGCTGAGAGGGGGAAAGAGATATTCCATCCTCTCGATAATGCAGTGCATGTAAAATTTTTAGAAGTCAAACTTTGGAAACTTTGATCAGGTTTACGCAAATGTTATCTATATCTACAATACCAAAGATACATCATACAAAACTACATCTCATGGTGAATCTAATGGCATATGTTTGCCGTACTAGATGTAATTCTTTTTCTCCACGTGCATGGTCAAACTTTGTGATGTTTGACTTTTCAATAAATCTATATGCTATGGACCAAGGAGAGTGCCTCAGTCGAGACAGATCAAGTGCGTGTGAAGGAGAATGAGTAAGTGTGCAAAAAGAGTATGTGTGTGAAAGAGAAAGTGACAACAAACGATAAATTAGGGAGAGAGTGTGTGTTTTTTCGTTTCTTATGCGAACATATCACGCATGCATCTCCGAGATGGAAAAGCGAGGCGAGGAGATACATGAAGATAGCCAGTGTGTGATTTTTTGCAACGGAGAGAGACACCCCTGTAGCACATGTCCAATAGAGGTGTGGCCAACAAGGAACAAAGGTCGAGAGGGACACATGGATGGCATGGACACATGAGGAGGGGGAGAGGGTGTGTTTGTGATAGAGAGATCCCGTCGAGATCGTGAGGGGACTATATGGGTGGGAGATCGAGGGAGTGCGTGCGCGATAGAAAGATGCCCTGAGAGAAACCGAGATAGACCATGCACATGTTTGTGATGGAGACTAAGATTAGCTAGTCATATACATATAGGGGGGACTGCGTGTGCATACAATTGAGTGAGAGACCATCATACTTGGCTAGCTGGGCATGAGATTGTGTCTGTGCGCGTGAGATGGAGAGAGAACGAGGGGGAGAGAAAGAGTTTTAGATGGGCCTATCGAGTGTGACTGAGATATGCATGTGTATGTGTGACCCAGGTGGATGGAGAGTTTGAGAGAGGGGGGAAGAGCTCTGAGACGACATAGTGGTGCGTGAGAGAGTTACAGGCAAAGAGCCAAGGAATCTGTGTGCGTACGATGAGTGCACCCAAGATATCTAGCTTGGACTAGCTAGAGTATCATACATAGTGTGCGAGAGAGACCTATAGATGGTGTATATATGCATGCGAACTAGAAAGACCCCCCCCCCCCACACACACACACAAAGAGAGAGAGAAAGAGAGAGAGAGAGAGAGAGAGAGATGGAGAGAAAGGGAGAGGGACGAACAAGGTTTTTGTGTCGGATGCGTGCGACAGAATTGAAGATTGTTGGAGAGAGAGAGAGAGAGAGAGAGAGAAAGAGAGAGAGAGAGAGAGAGAGAGAGAGAGAGAACAGGAGTCCGGGAGAGGGGGAGGTCGCCTTTTATGCATCAAAGACTGATATAAACCATGTTTCGATATAAACTTGCATTCAAATATTTAAATTGGAGAACATGTTGTCTGCAATCCACAAATGAACGGATATATGCGTATATCAAACAAGTTCATTAATTTGACTTTCAACATGTTCATGGAGTACTATAATACTGTACAACATGCTACTCGATTGAGGTGTTCAATTTTGGATTTAGTTCACTATTTTGACCTACTTAACGAGCTATTTCATTGAATCGAGATATTTCATTTTCGGTTTGATTCGCATTTTTGAGTGGGTCAACTATTTGTCATATAGTAAATCGCTAGCAACGAGCATGTAAAAACACATTACTCCCGAGCATCATCTCTCCATCTAAAAAGAAGTGGCAAGCTAATATTTCAAATTTGATCCGAATCGACTTGGTAAGGTAGACGTGGATGCTCGTTCTCACAAAATTTGAACAAACCATTAAACATCCTCTCTGCTCGGTGGAATTCGCCTGAGCAAATAAATGGGAGACGCAAAATTACCGTCCTATGTGGGACACGCATCAATTGGCCCGTTGTACATCGAGGGTAGGTTCGTAACTTCATCCAAGCGCGCCTTCTCCTCGGCCGAAATGACATGTGCCTAATAATTCATAAACCATGGTCGGCAAAACACGCTCTCCTCGCCCGAAATAGCTCGCACCCACTATTTCAAAACACGCTCTCCTCGCCCGAAATCGCTCGCGCCCACTATAGTTCAAAACACGCCCTCCTCGCCCGAAATCGCTCCCGCCCAGAGAAGCAAAGTTACTCTACTATCCCCGACCCTCAGTACACAGACCCAAGACGAGAAGCCTATAGGCAAGGATAGAACTATAACTCCCCCTCACATTTCAGACAAATGCGTCCGTAAGACATGGTTCCACTCCCCTCCCAATTTCCCCCGCCTGCCCCCATTCATAACTCGTGGGCGCCAAATCACCTTCTCCCCGGGAAGCTCCCTTCTCCCGAGCCGCGAAACCTCAGCCCACCTCCATGGCGCCCCCACCGCACCAATTTCACAGCCGCCCTCCTCCCTAATGCTGGATACGCTGTCCATTTGCCGTCGTGCACTGGGCCGTGCGCCTCTTACTCCGTGCTGCTGGTGCTGCCTTGACGATGGCTGCGTGAACTGTATCGGAGCCGATTCACCCCCGCTGTTGTTCACGGCGCCAGAGCAGCTCCAACTTTGGATCCGTCCAGAGTCCTGGCGCTGCTTCGGCGTAGCCGTCGACCGTCGCGACATCGCTCTTTCCCTGCCGCCGGTCGCCGCCGGCCTCACCGACTCGGCAGTTGGACCTGCCTACTTCACCATGCTGCCAGATAGGTCACACCCTCATCTCAAATCACTTTATTTAGGCGTTAGTTGTCTGAATTTTTATTCTGGGCCAATCGATTTGCAATGGGAAGCAGCACCCCTCGAGGCGGCGGAGCTCCTAGGCTACCGGTTGGCTGGTGTCTAACGTAAGGGTGCGGGGCCGCAAAGTTCGCCGCGGAAGCAGCGCTTAGATGGCTATCTTTTAGAGTTGCGTGGGTTGAAGGTACTGCCGCCACCGGATCTGGATGACGGGGAGTCTTTGTGGATTGGCCCGGGGGCGGCGCAACCATGGCAATGCGGTGGGGCGGGGAGCGGGGTTTTGGCCGGGGCCATAGACGGCGGAGGCAGGCTGCTCTGTCGTTGGTCGCTGGCTCTTTGGGGAAGATTCCGAACAGTGTCAGCCGGGAGGCACAAAACGTCCAGCCATCCGGCGTAGATCGGACAGTACCAAAATAAAATAAAATCGTGTGACCCCAATTTAGTCTTCAGTCAACAGACGTGTGACCACTCTCGTACCTTGATGTTGATCTCTTAGTGTATTTCTTCAGATCAAAGAGACATGTCGTTCTTAACATTATGCGTTATCTACATCTTCAGACACACCGTCTTCCGACTCACCGTAGCTGCTCCAACAAGGGAAGCATACACCAGAAGAGAGCTATAGTTCCCACTCAATAGTTCCCTGCATCGAATGCGCGTGCCCGACATGCACAGCCACAACAACTGCAGGTCCATCCACAAGTCAGCACATGATGCTCACTCCTATGGATGGCAGCCAGATAGGTTGTACCCTCATCTTACTTGTGTGCAACATTTATGGCTTCGTTATTCATCTAAGCATGGAAAATAGATCATCACATTTCACTGTATATTCATGCTGATCTCTTACGGGTCTTGTTCAGGAGTTAACGATGTTCCATAGTTCAGCTAAGATACTTGTTCTTTAGGTAACATTGTTCCATAGTTATCATCAATCAGCCAATGCTATCCCACATGCTGGTGATTATAGTATTATACCACTTCTAGTATTTCCTATGTTGTTCTTTAATACTTTTGTGTGCCATCTAGTTAATCTCGAGTACAAACGATACATATTCTGTAGCTTTCATCTGTGTTCTCCCTTTAGTTTATGAGACCTGTTGCTGCTAGTTAACCCCAGTCCTACTATTTATGTCGTCTCCTACAGGCACTCATTACATAAATCTAACTACTAGTTGTCTTCCATGCATGTCAGATATAATTGCACACGCTGATATATCCACAAGAACCTCACGGAGCAATGTAAAGGCCAATAAACTTGATGTCAATGATACCCAATATGATGGAATATGTAAAGGCAGTTCTTCAGAAGACTTGCAGAAAGATGCTGAATCCTCTTCACCCCACAAGGTCCTTGCTCTAACTTGGCTTGTGATATGGGTACAACATGCATATAATGTCCTGGAGTGTATCTACTCTATTACAATGCCATGTGCTTAGCATGCTGATCATGCATGTAAATATGTCATGCCTTCCTGTTTTTCAGTACCTATTCCATTCATGATAACATGTTTTCAAATTTAAGTACTGTCATTCTACTCTATTGCAATGCCATCTGCTTAATTTGGACATCATGCTTCTGAATATCTTATGCATTGTTATTCATCAGTATGTACTTCATCTGTCTACCATACCATGTTTTTTACATTGAAGTGTTGTTCTGGTGCTCTGTTGCAATGCCATCTTATTTTCCCAATCATACATGTGTATGTTGCCTTAGTTATTTCTGTATGTATTCCCCTAGCATACAGTTTCACATTCAACTAGTGTTTTTTTGCTGTGTTGTCCTGTCGTATCCCTAGCTCTTACACCATACTCCCTCCGTCCGGATTACATGTTGCCGAAATGGATAAAAAGGGATGTATCTAGAACTGAAATACGCCTAGACCCATCCATTTTTTCCGGATGGAGGGAATACATGTCAATATGTCATGCCTTTCTATTCTTCAGTACCTATTCCATCTCTCTGCTGCCGTATGTTTTATAATTAAAGCACCATTCTTCTATACAAGGCATGGAAGGGGAAGACGACTATGTTAGAATCTGAAGGGTTACAAACAAGGCCTTTGCAAAAGATCCAAACGCCACGAGATAATAAACCTACTCCAGTTTTTAAAGATACTGCTCCAGTACAGAGAAACCCAACTCCTACTGATAATAAGCAGATTCCAATGGCCAAAGAACTAGTCTGCTCCAGTCCAGCAAAAATATGTCAACTCAACTCTAAGAAGCGTGTGCGTATCCTTGCATCATGAAATTTTATAGCATGCTGATCATATTTTCTACATGTTTATTACCCATCTCTCTTTTAGAAAATAAGCTTAATAGATAGAAGAATTTCTGCACTGGTATCGTCTGTGAGGAAAGATTCTTGCAGGAATTCTCTATACTTCAATGCAGATGTAAGCAAGGTTGTTAGAATCGTGATTCTGTTATACGATTCTACGACTTTACGATCCAACCTTATACATCTGATTCTAGGATTTTAGTTCATAAAATCTACGTTTCTACGATCCTGGTAGTGAAGATTCTACGATTTACGATTCTACCATCAGAGCTCCGATCCGATTCAAAATCGTGATTCTGACAACCTTGGATGTAAGTACCTGTTGTATATCACTATATTTTTACATCAGCATGTATTTTGTTAATCGGCGTGAATCCAACCTTTATCTGATCTAAATTTAGTTGTAGCAAAATGTATGATTAAAGGCCACAATGTTGATTTTTGTAAGGAAAACTGCCTGGTAGTTTTGCATCCTGAGCGGCATGAGTGTACTATCTCATATTAGTGGGTTTGATTACTTTGGTTCTGCAGTGGGTTTTCAGTGTTTTTTTACTGTGTTGTCCTGTCATATCCCTAGCTCTTACGTCATACTCCCTCCGCCCGGATTACATGTCGCAGAAATGGATCAAACTTGTTGTATCTAGAACTGAAATACGCCTAGACCCATCCATTTATTTCCAGATGGAGGGAATACATGTCAATATGTCATGCCTTTCTATTCTTCAGTACCTATTCCATCTCTGCTATAGCATGTTTTATAATTGAAGCACCATTCTTCTATATAAGGCATGCAAGGGGAAGACGGCTATGTTAGAATCTGAAGGGTTACAAACCAGGTCTTTGCAAAAGATCCAAACGCCAGGAGATAATAAACCAACTCCATTTTTCATAGATACTGCTCTAGCACAGAGAAACCCAACTCCCACTGATAATAAGCAGATTCCAGTGGCCAAAGAACTAGTCCACTCCAGTCCAGCAAAAGAATGTCAACTCCATTCTAAGAAGCATGTGCGTATCCTCGCATCATGAAATTTTATAGCATTCTAATCATATTTTCTACATGTTTCTTACCCATCTCTCTTTTAGAAAATAAGGTTAAACGATAGAAGATTTCCTCCATTGGGATCGTATTCGAGGAAAATATCTTGCGGGAATTCTCTGTGCTCCAGTGCTGATGTAAGTACCTGTTGTATATCGCTATAATTTTACATCAGCATGTATTTTGTTAATCAACCTGAATCTAACCTTTATATGATCTAAAATTAGTTGTAGCAAAATGTTAAAGGCGCCAATGTTGATTTTTGTAAGGAAAACTGCCTGGTAGTTTTGCGTACTGAGCTGCATGAATGTGCTATCTCATATCACGCACATTACTGAATTGTAGTGCTTCTCTGGTTGCCCATTCATTCATTGTGTCAATGTTGCTTTCGTATTACCTTACCTGGCTGATGATAGCTGTGCCATATTGTGTTAATTTGGTGTAGGCTAGTTGCCTAAACGTTCATTGTGTCAATGTTTCTTTCCTATTATCTGACTTGGCCAATGATAGCAATGATAGTGTGTTAATTTTGTGCAGGCTACTGAAGATAAGAAGACAAACTCTGAAAATAGCAAGGCAACCCCATTGTTTCTTTCCAGTAAATCTAGGCCAGGTAATATGGCAATAACTCATGATTAATCTGTTTGGTTCCCGTCCTAATTTATGTTATGATGTAGTGCTCAAGACACTCTCCACTATCAATAATACAAGCCTGCCAAATTCGCCATCTAAATCTGTTCAGTATCCTCTGTCTCGAATGTGACGGAATAAATGTATGTTTGTGAACCAATTAATGGCTGAAGCAATGATGGAAATGGTGGATGAATCAGAGGTGCAGAGTCGTGCGACACAACAACTGATCAATGTTTTCAGAGGCAGTGTGGCAAAGCAGCAAGAACTTGCCCACATGCTTATGGGCATCATCTGTGCTGAGGTTGCAGATTGTGACATTGTAGATGGTTAGGTTCTGCTCATTTATTTGCACTGGCATCAATGTTTGATTGCCTAGTGGATGTAATTTCCTGTAATATATTCTGGATGTGCAACGTTATTCCCTGTATGTCGTACCTTTGCTCGTCGCAATGGGCTCAAATTATCTAATTTGGCCTAAAGAGATGAACGAACTTTAGTGGGCCCATTAAGTTAATGGGTCGTTAATAGGCTGAAAGTTAATGGTCGGCCCTCTTACCTCCCGGGTCGTTAACAGGCCGACATCGAAGCGGGCAACAGGTGGCCCCAATTTATTTCACGGGCCGTTAACAGGCCGATACTAAGTTTGGGCTACATATGGCCCAACTATACGTTAGGCCTTTAGCAGGCCGAAAGAGACAGCAGGCTTGTATTGGACCATGAAGAGCATGGGCCGCTAAGAGGCCGAAAGTCAGGTCGTATTGTAAATGGCCCAACTGTGTTGTGGGCCTTTAGCGGGCTGAAAGAGAAATCGGGCTGGTATTGGACCATGAAGGGCATGGGCCGTTAAGAGGCCAAAACTAAGGTCTGACTACAAATGGCCCAACTCATTTATGGTCCGTTAACAGGCCGAAAGGCACACAGGGCCGGGAATTGGCCCAACACTTAAATGGGTCGCTAAAAGGCCAAAACTCAGGTCCGACTACAATTGACCCAACTGATTGTGGGTCATCAACAGGCTGAAAGTGACACCGGGCCAGAAATTGGCCCAACACTTAAATGGGCCGCTAAAAGGACGAAACTCAGGTCCAACTACAAATGGCCCATCAGATTTATGGGCCGTCAATAGGATGAAAGACACACCGGGCCGGAAATTAGCCCAACATTTAAATGGGTCGCTAAAAGGCCGAAAGATGTACATCCTAAAAATTAGCCCATCCATTAAATGGGTCGTTAACAGGCCGAAATCTCATCGGGCCGATATTGAGCCCAAATATATAGTGGGATGTTAATGGGCTCGAACTGACGATGGGCTGCAATGGTGTCAAATCTTTAATGGGCCGAATTGGCACATCTCGTATGGGCCGTGGACTTAAATGTACCTGACACAAGTAGGCCTTATATGGGCCGGCCTGCTAATTTTTACTGGGACGACCTTTTTCACCGGAATGGGCCACTGTTGGGCCATGCCACGTGTCGACCTATCATAGGCGCCTCCTGTCCAATGAGTGGATGACATCTGTCCCAACGATGAGCCGACACGTGTTTCCTCTAGCCAATGATGATTTTACACGTGGAAAATCCCCATTGGTCGGGGCTGTTAACGGGTTATCGGATCCAAGACCCGACCCGATAGCTTAACGGCGTTCCGTTACGGTGGATGCCACGTGTCGGTCACCCTTGACGAAAGCACTTCTGTGACGCGCGATTTATCGTCATGGAAGTGGACACTTCCGTGATGATAATTTTGGTAATGTCATGGAACACTTCTACGACAGCACAGGTATGACTATCTTGATTCTGTCATAAATTTGTCATGGATGTACATGCATGACAAAAAAAGTGACCTACTGTGACAAACACGTATCATCATGGAAGTGTATTTTTTGTAGTGGTAACTGTTTGATCGACCCAGTCCATTCATCAAAGCCTAGGTGTTTAAGCATGTATAGTATGGCATTCTAATCCAATTTGTCAAATGCTTTTTCAAAATCAATTTTGAAGATGATGATCTTCTTCTTGGATTAGTGGCACATATGGATATACTAAAAAGCACACGCAAGGTGGTCTTGAATGGTCTCTGTTTTAATAAAACCGTACTAGTTTACACTGACCATAAGAATAATGACCTTTTGTACTCCGTTTGTTAAAATCTTGGTGAGTACTTTGATTCACATGCTCATCAGGGAGATGGGCTCGAAGTCATTGGGGGACTTAGGATTTTCCTTATTAGAAATTAGAGTTATGTATGCTGAGTTGACTGGGGATAAGTCTACTTTTTCATCATGAAAGTCTTAGATTAGCTTATAGAAGCTTTCTTTGCTAGTATGATGGCATTTCCTCAACAATAGTCCATTAAAGCCATCGGGGCCTGGTGATTTATCATTTGGCATGGACTTAATCACCTCATCAACCTCCTCCTTGGTGAAGGGCTTCTCCAGATGTTGTAGATGTTCATGGTTGGCCAATTCATCAATGTTTAAGTTTTTTATAGTAGTTTCTCTTGTACAAATTCTGTCTTTGAAGGATTGCCATGAAATATCAGTTTTCTGTTCATGACCATGGACAATATTATTGTCAAAATTCAGTAAGAAGGATATATAATTATTTCTGAATACTTGAGTAGAAATGGTATGGAATTTTTTGTATTTTCACCAACCAATTTGGCCCATTTGATATTTGCTCTGATTTTCTAATATTTTCTCTCAGCTTCAAGGAGCTTATTGGTATGATCAATAAGTATCTTCCTGAAGTTCTTTTTGGGCCTGGACAGTGGTCTTTGATCTTCTGCCCATCAAGTAACTTGACATAGAAACAACATGTCTCCATGGTCAGGTTCAGCTGTCATAGCTTTTTACTCCAATTTTTCAATCCTTTTTTATTGACTTAAATTTGGAGACAATGTTTTTTTCTGAGTCACCAAAGTGAGCACTGTTCAACCAATGGTTTTCTACTATTTCAATAAAGCCCTCGAATTCAATCCAGAATTCCTCAAGTATGAAGATATGATATTTAGGGATATGGCTATCAATTTGTACCTTAATAGGGACATGATTAGATGAAATCTTAGCAAGAGGAATTGCTAGAGCATTCAAAAATTTGCTAGTCCAATTAGAGCTTGTGAAGATCCTGTCTAGTTTCTCAAATAGAGACTGGTCCTGCTTGTTGCTCCAGGTGTATTTTCTACCTTTGAGAGGGATCTCCATAAGGTCTTGATTAATGATAATGTTGTTGAATATCATCATACTATTTGGATTTCCACCGTACCTGATTTATTTCTATCTTTTGGGCTTCTAATGAAGTTGAAATCTCCCACTATCATCAAGTGCTCCAATGTACTTGAGTCAAAATTTCTGACGAAGTTCATTACATAGAGCAAAAGACAATGGCCTTTGATAAAGGTTCTGCTAAACATATAGCAGGGCAGGTCCCATTTGCAGAAATTTTCAGTATTCGCTGGAACTATCATACTGAAGTGCAGTGGATGACACTTCATGAAGTTCCATCTTGTAAGACCCAGTACCAATAGTCTACAATGTGTCAATGGGGAGCACCGGAGGGTTGGTTCCTTCTTATCCATAACAAAGGCATCAAATTTGGGGCCCAAATTCAAAGCAACTTCATTTTTCTTCTTATTGATAGTTTTTGCTTTAGACTGTGGAGCTTGCATCTTCTCCTTGCCCTTTTCTTTAGCAGCCACTACAGATTGTTTATCTTTAAACCCCATGTTGATCTGAGCAATCCTCCCACTTCTCCTATAGAGAGACTCATCCACAAGGACCTATTTCTTCCTCTTGTTGGGTCCATTCACAAGCTTGCTAGTTTCAGCAAAATATTCCTTGGTAATCTCAACAATGCTAGCAGAGCTCTCAAATGTAGGTTGTTGCTCCTGGATAGTACTGATCTAAAGATAACACCTTTTGCTAGTCCCATTAGTACCCTCCACATCAAAAAGGTTAAATTTGGCATTTACAATCTTGGCTCCTCCAAGTTTGGGAATGATATCATGGGCATTGGAGACCAGATTGTCAATGTGGCCTTTCGGTGCAGCAATACTACCAGACATGTCATCATCTCCATAGATATTTGGGTAGTATTCAGAGCTACCAACAGCAGTATTGGTCTCATAATTCATAGCAGTGTTGCTTGGGACAAATACTGGGCTGTTGGCCATGGTAGGAGCAAATTTGTCCAGCACAGGGGACTGTGTAACAGGTATGAAGTCATCATTTGCTTGGGCAATATCATCTTGTATAGCTGCATTAGGATGGTTCTAACCTACAACCACTATAGGAATCAGCAGATTTTCCGTCTGCCATGGCAGACGACAAATGACCAAAGCGGATGGCAAAGGTCTTTGTCGTCTGCCGCTAACAAAATACTTTTCCAGCACTGACAGTTATGCTAAAGAGCCTCTTTGCCATCTGTTTTAGCACAGTGGACAACAAAGACCTTTGCCGTCAGCTTTCCTACCCAAGCAGATGACACAGAAAGTGGACGGAAAAGAATAGACGTTAGCCACGTTAGGTGGCAAACGGGAGACTTTGCCATCTGCCAGCTGATGCCAAACGTGTCCTCACTTTTGTCGTATGCTTCTTTACGTTAGTAGACCCGTGGTTGACGTCAGTCCTCCCTGCTCTTTGCCATGTGTCGCTCTTTTACTTTGTCGTCTGCCGCACTTCTTTTTGCCGTCTGCCACAGACGGCAAACCACACCATCCTTCGCCGTCCGCACACACAGAAAAGTGACCAATTGGGTCAGCCCCAGTGCTCCCAGGTTGCACAGGTTGCTGCCATGTGGCCACTTTGCCATCTGTGGCAGACGGTAAAGACCCCTTTGTCGTCTGTGGCAAACGGCAAAGTGCCTATATTGCCCCATTTCATTCTGTTTTTTGCTATATCCAAGCATTTTCATAGCAAAATATATGATATATATATATATTTCACAGGGCAAGTTTTATAGCAAATATATGAGATATCCAACACATAAGTTTCATCCATACATACATAGTTCCATCCATACATACATAGTTTCATCCATATTATAATAGTTTCATCCATATACCAACTTCCACATTGTTTCATCAATACAAATTCAAAACAGAAAGTAAAAAACAAGCACTCCATCAATGCAAGCTTCCGTGAAGTGAATGAAATCTGCAAAATGGGAAATAAGGAAGTTAGAAGAAGAAGAAGACTAGAAGAAGAAGAAGAAGAAGAAAAAGAAGTATATGACATTTATGAGGTTACCAAGGTTATGATGCCATTTTTATCTAAGTAAGCTAAGTATATGACATTTATGAGCTTAGCAAGGTTATCATGCCATTTTTCACATAAGTGAGGTAATTATGCCATTTTTGAGTTAACTAAGCATATTATGTCATTTTGGAGGAAACAAAGCTAAGTATAGGTCATTTTAGAGCTAACTTGGGTAAAATAGGTGATTTTGGAGCTAAGTAAGCTTATTATGTCATTTTGGATGAAAATAAGCGGAGTATATGATATGTACGAGCTTATGAAGGTTACTATGCCATTTTTAACCTAAGTAAGGTAATTATGCCATTTTTGACATAAGTAAGCTAAGTATTGGTCATTATTGAGCTAACCTAGGTAACTAAGCATATTTGAGCTAACTTAGCATATTTGAGCTAACTTAGATCATTTTGGAGCCAACTTAGGTAAAATGGATCATTTTGGAGCTAAGTAAGCTTATTATGTCATTTAGGAGGAAATAAGTTAAGCATATGACATTTATGAGGTTAGCATGGTTATTATGCCATTTTTTACCTAAGTAAACTAATTATGCCATTTTTGACATAAGTAAGCTAAGTATATGTCATTATTGAGCTAACCTAGGTAACAAAGCATATTAGAGCTAACTTAGGTCATTTTGGAGGAAACAAAGCTAAGTATAGGTCATTTTAGAGCTAACTTAAGTAAAATGAATCATTTTTGAGCTAAGTAAGCTCCTTATGTCATTTTGGAGGAAAATAAGCTAAGTATATGATATTTATGAGGTTACAAAGGTTATTATGCCATTTTTTTACCGAAGTAAGCTATTTATGCCATTTTTGACATAATAAGCTAAGTATATGCCATTATTGAGCTAACCTAGGTAACTAAGCATATTAGAGCTAACTTAGCATATTAGAGCTAACTTAGGTCATTATGGTAAGCATATCAGAGGAAATAAAGCTAAGTATATGTCATTATTGGAGGAAATTTCGCCACAACAATGATTTCTCTTACAGAGCTGAAGATCAGACCTCTAGGGTTCCTCCCAAGTAGGACAGAGAGCCTTTGAGATTGTCTGGATAGGGAACGTATGTCGATGGAGAATTTTCCCAGCCAATGACCACTTCGTTGGTTCACCCTCATCGACGTCATCTATCACCAGTGTAGCTTCCTCTTCCTTCAGACCTAACTTGCCCATCGCCTCCTCCAGCCGTGCCCTCACTGTGCGTGGCAAGAGAGCGTCTTCCTTCCCATTGCTAGCGACGAATGGATCCATCCCAACACCACCCCCGTATGCGCCCCACCAATCAAGATCAGTCGTGCGTTGTCGGTGTCAAAACCGGTGGATCTCGGGTAGGGTGTCCCGAACTGTGCGTCTAGGATCGATGGTAACAGGAGACGGGGGACACAATGTTTTACCCAGGTTCGGGCCCTCTCTATGGAGTTAAAACCCTATGTCTTGCTTGATTGATATTGATGAATATGAGTGTTACAAGAGTGGATCTACCACGAGATCGTAATGGCTAAACCCTAGAAGTCTAGCCTATGTGGGTATGGTAATGAATATATGTGTTGTCCTTTCCGGACTTTCCCCTTTGGTTTATATAGACACCGAGGGGATCTAAGGTTTACATGGAGTCGCTTACATAAGAAGGAATCTTCGGTCGCCAAGCTTGCCTTCCACGCCAAGTAGAGTCCAATCCGGACACGGTGTAGTCTTCGGCCTTCATGTCTTCACAGCCCATCAGTCCGGCCCATAGATAACAGGCCGGACGCCCGACGACCCCTTAGTCCAAGACTCCCTCAGTAGCCCCTAAACCTGGCTTCAATGACGAGGAGTCCGACGCGCAGATTCGTCTTCGGCATTGCAAGGCGGGTTCCCTTCCTTCCGAACTTCAAGATAGTCTTCGGATGCGATGACTGTATCCGGACCTATCACACATTCCATACATAACCGCAAAGAGAACATATATTATTACACGAGTCTAATCCGCTGACAGCTTTTACAATATGACATCGCGTTTGTCCGGCCGTAATTTCGAACCGTTTTTCGTCTGCCGCTCCACGTTGCGAGACATGGTTGTCATTGGCACGTCTTGTCAAAGCAGAGATCGTGCCCCCCTTATTACGGGATTCTCATCAATATGGGCGTGGGTAACTCAACCGTGTCGTTTTGCACGACTCTCGGGAATACGCGAGTTCAAGGCGAGCGGGGAGGCGCTTGATATTCGCGGTCTTTATAAGGGGATAAGGACACTCTTCCTTCACCCACACCCTTCTTCATCTCTAGTCCTTCCGTGCTTGAGCTCTAGCGCCCAAGATTTTGGCTTTTCCTTGTACGAGAAGACACTCCAATCATGTCCGGATCCGGAGCTGGAGGCAAGTGGATGGCCTCCTCCGTTAAGGAGAAGAACATCACAGAGCTCCGGGAGGCAGGCTATCTAGCCAATGAGATTGCTCACCGACTCCCGGAAAGAGGGAAGATCGTCCCTACCCCCGATCCCCACGAGGGGGTTGTGTTTCTCACACACTTTGTCCATGGGCTGGGATTCCCTCTTCATCCATTTGTCTATGGATTGATGTTTTACTATGGGTTGGACATCCACGATCTGGCCCCCAACTTTATCCTCAATATCTTCGCATTCATAGTTGTGTGTGAAGCCTTTCTCCGCATCCCACCTCACTTTGGCTTATGGCTGAAGACGTTTAATGTAAAGCCAAAGGTGGTCCACGGCCAACAGGCCGAGTGCGGAGGTGCCATGGTGGGCAGGATGCCCAATACCACCTGGCTCGAAGGCTCCTTCGAAGAGACGCTGAAGGGATGGCAATCAGGGTGGTTCTATATCACCGAGCCGCGTGACGCCAACTGGGCGGCGGCTCCCAACTTCCGATCCGGAGTCCCGATGCGGCTTACCTCCTAGCAGGAGAAGAGCCTGGCCTGGGGATCTCTAGAAGAGATCACGGGGCTCCAAACGTGCCTCCAGAATATGATAACCCGGAAGATCAAGCTCGTTGATGTGATCCAGGTCATGCTTGTACGACCGGGGCCTTCCATGCCAGCGCCGGACCTGTTATTTGTGGGAGTTCAATCCGGCCGAGCACCAGACACTACTAAGGCTCTTCGGCACGACACACGAAGATATCTGGAAGGTGCTCTTCAAGGGCAGCGAGACGCCGCCTCCCTTGACCAAAGATCATGGGCTCAACTTTAAGCGTCAGGCCAATTCGGTAAGTCGTCAAGGTGTAGTCTTTAAGGACACACTTCGAGGAAGGATACTAAGCCTGCTTGTCAATTTCTTTTTCAGGCCTGGGTCGATCTAGGGGGACGGATTAATAATCCGGCTCCGCTGCCCGAAGATGAAGAAACCCCACTTCTTACCAAGATGCAATTTCCGGCGCCTTACGACGTGCCGGAGAAGAAGGTCAAAACCACGGTCAAGGGGACCAGGCGTGGGCTTCGACCAAGGAGAACCTTGGTCATCTTGTCTGACGAGGAGACGGACCCCTCAGCCACCGCCGACGACGAGGAGGAGGGAGGCAACTCCCCTCCTGTGAGAGGAAGGGGGAAAAGGGAGGCCTCTACGAGTTTGGAGGCGGAGGCGCCCAAGAGGGGGAGAGGCTCCTTCGCAGATAACTCCACGTGGGATGTTGACAGCAGTCCGGAGCGACCTCGTCGGACCAAACCTCGGGCCGCCTCGTGAGTACCAGAATCAAAAACATCCCACCTTCTCGGTTTGTAACATTGATGCATATTAAACCTTGTCGTTGCAGTCCGACATGCGACGGCTCCCCGCGATCCTCAACAGAGGATTCGCTGGAATCAAAGGAGATGGCTAGCATGTCTCCGCCACTTGCTCATTCCATCTCAGCCCAGGGTGACGATGAGGTGGCATCCAAAAAGACTTTCCCAAGCCGGGGGGAAATTCCGGAGACCATCGGGGTGACGCCCCAGGATGACTCCTTGGCCGCCGGACATACGGGAAAAAAGTCCCCACAGGGACCGGTGACGGGGCCCGAGTTCCCTTCGGGCCTCAGTCGGATACCACTTCGGAGATCTACATGGCTCTGGGGTCCAGCAAACGGCATTCCCCCCAAGGAGGGAATGTGCCTATTCCACCGGTGACCTCTGTCCAACCAGAGGCACCGGATAATCTGCTGGAGGCGCTACAAGGCGCCTCTATCGTGGATGAGCATCATGTTCTTATCGACACTGTAATAGAGAAGGTTCGGTTTGTCAAAAGCGGACTGTCCGAAGCCTGCACCAGCCTTCTAATGGGCTTTGAGGTGAGTAATGTGATTGTAGGAAAAATATCGCCGTATAGACAGTAGCCCCTGATGCTCTGTTTGGTGTTCGGGAGGAAAAGCCAAACAAAGGATCGAGAATAAATATTGCAGGAGTCTAACATGATTTGTCTATGTAAATAAGCAGGTATCGCTACAGACTGCCACTGCTCATGCTGCGGAAGTTTCCGGATTGAAGCAGAAACTGGAGCGGGCCGAGGAGGAGCTCGGCCTCGTGAAGAAGCAGCTGGACGATAGCCAAGGTATGGAGTAACCTATGGGTATATTTCAAAAAATGAGCAGTCTAGTCGGACTAAAGTGTCATAAACTTTATTAGTGGCCACAACCGAGGTGGTGGCACTTAAGAAGGCGTTATCTGAGGCCGAGGACAAAGCAGCCACGGAACGCACCGTGCATGAGAAGCACGAGGCCCAGGTTGCCGAGGCACAGCAATAGCTCTAGGGAGTTATCGACAGATTTGAGTCCTTGGAGCGCGATTGTAAGGTGCAGGAGTCCGAACTGGCGAAGGCCCACCGGAGCGCACAGGATGCACGAGCCGAAGCCCAAGACGCTCTCCAGGAGATTCAGGCGGCTAAGAAGATTAAGGCGGGTAAATATTTCGCCCTGCATAGCAAGTGTGTGTAAGAAACGTTCCTTGTACTTATCTGAATTCGGGTTTCCCAGGGGTGTTTACGGATCTTCTGTGCAGTATATCGGATGCTGCTAAGTATTATAGAGCCGAAGAAGGAATGTCTACGGAGAAGCTATTCTGGTCCTAGTATCTTGGACCCGAACATCTGTTGCCCTTCATTGACCAGCTGAAGCAGTTGGTTGAGCTGCACAAGTCGGCAGAGCTAGCCATGAAGGACCTGATAGTCTCGCTATGGCCTGCCGAGCCTGTACCGAGCAGCTATTTCGGACTTGTAAAACGGCTTGTTAACGCATGTCCGTGGCTTGAAACTGTGAAGCGGTCGGTCTGCATCGAAGGTGTGTGTATGGCCTTTGCCCGCGTCAAGACGCATTGGGCAAAGCTGGATGCCAAGAAGCTGATGACCGAGGGACCGCCGGAGGGCAAGGAGCATCGTCGAACCGAGCTCTATTTTGACGGCATCTTGGAGGGGTCCCGCCTTGTGGCGGAACAATGTTCGAAGGATATCGTTTTCCCATGAGAACATTTGTATTATACTATCCTGTAATATGGAGCAGTGATGTTATGTATTATAATGCTTATGATTTACTTTTTACCTCTTGTGCGGCCATTTATGAAATCTGAGGGTTGACCAGTCGTCAGCTTCTGCCCCCATGTAGATAGTACGGGGGTGTTCAGGATAAATCTAAACACTCTTTACTCCACATTCTGGTCCTTAAAGGAGGTGTTTAGCACGACGAACAAGGCAATCAGACTATGCAGCCTTTACTGCCCTCACTTAGCCATAGGAGTTTGACAAAAAGGTTTGGCGAAGCCCCTGGTATTCGGAAGGCCGAACTAGGGGCGCTATACACGCCTAGTCGGAGGGACCGATTCTTCCCGTGAAGCGGAAAAAATCTCTAACGATTTGGAACCTCTCGAACAGCTGACCAGCTCTCGCCGCATCATGACAGTCAGTTTTCGGCTTTCTCTATTGAGGTGCTCGTCCGGAAGAACCGGCACACAATCGCAGTAGTTCTCCCTTTACTACCCTAGCCGATATAGCGGAACGTAAGGTAGTAAGCACACGAGCCAGGCAACCCAACTATTGACCAAAGACATGATTCGGAGCCGATGCATATAATGCTATAAGTTCGGGGTGCCAAACTATACTATAGAAGTGTTCGGACTTTTTATCACCGTAGTGCTGGGTGTGATGAAGCTCCTGGCGCAGTAATACGTACCATGGTGTACGTGTGCAATAAGTAATATGTACAAAGGTGAGAAAACAAGAAAATTAGGTAATAAGCTGACGCCACCATTCATTCACCATTGTGATGTAATTTGTACGTCGAGGCATACTTTGTGAAAATAACGCGATAAGCAAGTAAAGCTATTTATCATGCCGTAACCAGGGGCGGGCTGCGTGAGGGTATGTAAAACAAGTATGGCGATTGTTAATAGAGATTGTATGCTAGAGCTCCTTGCCTCCTTGGTGTGTTCTGCAAATGAGTCGTCTGCATAGACCTCGAAAAGAGAGAGAAAAAAGCCGTAATAAAAAGCAAAAGTAAAGGCGTGTGAATCCCGGTGTCGGTCGAGTCGTATAGTGGATTGCGGACGAGTTATGCCTCCGTCGATTCCCATGGTGTTTTGAGTGCGTAGTTTATGTACGCGCGGTATTAGTGCCATTGCCTCATCAGGGCTGGGACGGAGGTCATATTGCTAACTCGGCTCTTGTCGAGCCAAGCTGTCCTGCTGCAGTGTGGTCCGGACCCTCTCGATGATGTCCAGGGGCTCGGCAGCCGAATTATAATGCTGCTTGAGAAGGCTGCCTTCGTCCTCTGCTGCTAGGGCGGCAGTGTGTTCCTCTGTGCGAAGGGAGGGTTCCGTGTTTCCATTTACTATAATGATGCCACATGGGCCGGGCATCTTTAGCTTGAGATAAGTGTAATGTGGTACCACATTGAATCTAGCGAATGCGGTTCGTCCGAGTAGGGCATGATAGCCGCTGCGAAATGGGATGATATCGAAGATTAGTTCTTCGCTTCGGAAGTTATCCGGGGAACCGAAGACCACCTCCAGCGTGATCGAGCCCGTACAACGGGCCTCTACGCCTGGTATGACTCCTTTAAAGGTAGTTGTCATGGGTTTGATTCGTGAGGGATTAATGCCCATCTTGCATACTGTATCCTGATAGAGCAGGTTGAGGCTGCTACCACCGTCCATTAGGACTCGTGTCATGTGAAATCCGTCGATGATTAGGTCGAGTACCAATGCAGTCGAACCGCCATGACGGATGCTAGTTGGATGATCAGGACGATCAAAGGTGATCGGGACTGATGACCATGGGTTAAATTTGGGAGCGACTGGCTCTACCGCATAAACGTCCCTAAGTGCGCGCTTGCGCTCCCTTTTGAGGATGTGTGTGGCGTATATCATGTTCACCGTTTTGACTTGAGGTGGGAATTTCTTCTGCCCCCCAGTGTTCGGTTGCCGGGGCTCCTCGTCTTCGTCCTCGCTCTGCGATTCCCATTCCTTGTTTATGCTAATTACCTTGCTAGCTTGCTTAAAGACCCAGCAATCTCTGTTAGTATGGTTGGCCGGTTTGTCTGGGGTGCCATTTATCTAGCACGGACGGTCAAGTATGCGGTCCAAGCTAGATGGTCCTCCGCCATTCCTTTTATAGGGCTTCTTTCACTGGACGCACTTGGAGCCACTGAATCCGGCGTGAATGGTAGTGTCATCAGTGTTATTGCCATTGCTTCAGCGTTTGTGTCTATTGCGCCGGAGCTTGCTGGTGCTGCATTTGGCCTTGGAGGGGCCTGCTTCGTTGGTTGTGTTTGTACTGCGAGCCAGCCAACTGTCCTCTCCCACGCAAAAGCGGGCCATGAGTGTCGTGAGGGCTGCCATGGACCTCGGCTTTTCTTGGCCGAGGTGGCGGGTGAGCCATTCATCACGGATGCTATGCTTAAAGGCCGCTAGGGCTTCGGCATCCGGACAGTCAATGATCTGGTTCTTTTTGGTTAGGAACCTAGTCCAAAATTTTCTGGCTGATTCTCCAGGTTGTTGAACTATATGGCTTAAGTCATCGGCATCGGGTGGCCGGACATATGTACCTTGGAAGTTGTCAAGGAAGGCTTCTTCTAAGTCCTCCCAGCTGTCGATGGAGTTCTCAGGCAGGCTATTTAGCCAGTGTCGAGCTAGTCCTTTGAGCTTTAATGGGAGGTATTTGATGGCATGGAGGTCATCTCCTTGGGCCATGTGTATGTGGAGAATAAAATCTTCGATCCACACTGCGGGGTCGGTTGTTCCGTCGTATGATTCAATATTGACAGGCTTGAACCCCTCGGGGAATTCATGGTCCAGCACCTCGTTTGTGAAACAGAGGGGGTGTGCGGCACCTCTATAGCGGATCGCGTCACGGCGTCTCCGACGACGTTCATCTGTGGTTATCAACATGGGTGTGATTAAGTTTGTCACGTCCGAATAGGTAGCCGTCGTCCCGAGTATGGAAATGTCCTCGTGATCCATATATAGATTTGTTGTGTCCTGCTCTATTATCAAATTCCTGCCAAAGATCGTATGTACAGTCCCGAGCTGGTCTATCCCTGTTTTTGCGAGGCGGTGGGGCGGACTGCTGTTCGGCCTGAATTGCCGCTTTATACCGACCGCAGGGTGGCCGTTCAGCCGCCCTATCCCGACCACGTGGTGGTCGGTCCGCACTACGCGAGGGAGATATGTGCTCCGGCGCCTCCTCATCGAATTGAGGTAGCAGTCTGCGCTTCGGGTAGCTCTTGACTGGGTGGTGGAGGCCGTATTGCTCGGCTGTCGAGACATCAGTCCATCTGTCGATGAGCAGGTTTTGTTCAGCTTGAAGCTGCCGTTGTTTCTTTTTCAGGCTCCTTGCAGTGGCTATGAGTTGAAGCTTGAAGCGCTCCTTCTCGAGAGGATCCGTAGGCACGATGAAGTCTTTGTTGCCAAGGCTTGTCTCCTCCTCGGAGGGTGGACGGTAACTATCATCCTCCGGGTCATCTTCTATGGCATGTTTGTCAGTGTTGTCTCGCCTGTTGTTGTGTTCCTGTTCGGATGTAGCCCCGGCGGGGTCTTCACTGTTTTCGGTGTCGCCCGGAGTACTATTTTCTCCGGTGCCAGTGTTGCCGTTCTTTGAGCGACAGGGCTTAGGGCGGCGTTTGGGCCGCCAGCACTTGGACTGTGTCTCGGAGGTTGTGTTCACATCCGGCTCTTCTTTGTCGTCGCTAGATCCTTTAGGAGTATCAACCATGTACATGTCGTACGAAGAGGTAGCCGTCCAACGTCTAGTGAATGGCAGGTCTTTCCCTTGCTCCTTGTCGGCATCGTCGTCCATGCCGTCGATGTCTTCGGAGCCATAGTTAAGCACGTCGGTTAAGTCGTCGACCGTGGCTATGAAGCGGGTGGTGGGTGGGAAGAAAAATTCCTCATCATCCGTCTCTAGCTCGAACCGGACATAGTTCGGCTGGGAGTCCTTCTCCAAGGACAGATTCTTTAAAGATTTTAGCACATCACCCAAAGGCGAGTGCTGGAAAACGTCAGTGGCGCTGAACTCGAAGATCGATAACCGATCTAGCTCGGTGTCTGCGGGCGTACACAGTCTAGAACTTATAGCCGGAGACGATTCCGAAGTTCCGTTAAAGCGAATATTGCAGGGCGTCAAGTCCATGTGCGGCTCCAACACCACGGACTCTGAGGCCTCGGATGGCTTGATCTGCTTCGGCTCTAAGGTCGTTGCAACCGTAGGAACCATCTCGTGGGTGTGCTCCGATGAAAGATTTAAGTCACATTCATCGGGATGAGGGGGAGCGATCGCCACGGGCTCTGATCCCTCGAAGATCAAGTCTCCACGGATGTCTGTGGCATAGTTCACGCTTCCGAATCCGACCTGATGGCCAGGGGCATAGCTGTCGATCTGCTCCAGATGGCCAAGTGAGTTGGCCTGCAGTACGAAGCCGTCGAATATGAAGATCTGTCCAGGGAGGAAGATCCCTCCCTGGACAGCGTCATCATTGACGATTGAGGGGGCCATCGAGCCTTTTGTCGAGGACACAGTGGAACTCTCAATGAAAGCACCAATATCGGTGTCAAAACTGGCGGATCTCGGGTAGGGTGTCCCGAACTGTGCATCTAGGATCGATGGTAGCAGGAGACGGGGGACACAATGTTTTACCCAGGTTCGGGCCCTCTCTACAGAGGTAAAACCCTATGTCCTGCTTGATTGATATTGATGAATATGAGTGTTACAAGAGTGGATCTACCACGAGATCATAATGGCTAAACCCTAGAAGTCTAGCCTATGTGGGTATGGTAATGAATATATGCGCTGTCCTTTCCGGACTTTCCCCTTTGGTTTATATAGACACCGAGAGGGTCTAGGGTTTACATGGAGTCGGTTACATAAGAAGGAATCTTCGGTCGCCAAGCTTGCCTTCCACGCCAAGTAGAGTCCAATCCAGACACGATGCAGTCTTCGGCCTTCATGTCTTCACAGCCCATCAGTCCGGCCCATAGATAACAGGCCGGAAGCCCGAGGACCCCTTAGTCCAGGACTCCCTCATGTGTCCCCTCAAAACTCTAATCTCCTAACAGGAGGCTCCTATGTTTTTGGGGCAGTAGACCAATGGCTGCAATCGCAGTGGTGCTCCCGTCAACCAGGGTTTGACTCCTGTGTGGAGTGAATATATCTGGGATTCTCACTTAGGAGGCATGGATAAGGGACCTATCCCGTTTAAATGTGTAGAGAAAATGATTCCCCGCGATAGCCTGCATAGACGTTGCTTGAGGATGAGGACTGTACATGCAATTCTCTCCAAGATTTTATGGTACACAATATTCATCGAAGAAGCCTATAGGACACCAACAGTCACACCTAGAACCCCACTGACACCAATGACTCCAGGAAAGGGACCTTCAAGGAGAAGAACCTCGCAAGTATGTTGGTGCGGTGGGGGAGGAGCGGGCTACGGAACAAAGCAGCGTATGTGGGATAGCGATAGGTTACCAAAGAAAGATCTAATTTGTCCGTCTAGATGAAAACTATTTTAAAGAGAAAATCTTGGACATTAGTAAATAGAAAACTGATGTAACTACAATGGATAGCGTACATCCGAGGACAGATGAAAAGGTTCATAAAAAGTGATCACAAAAGTCTAAACATTTATAAATCCATCGATAATTAGACCATTTAGGACGGCGGCTACTCCTCAGATGTGTAAGGAAGGAAAAAAATAGATGAAGGAAACCTTAACTTTTTAAAATATTTTTTAGACCGTACGTATTTTTTGGAAAAACTATTTTTTGATAGTAAAGATTTGGTTAATAAGTGGAGGCGTTCTGCACAGTTTATAACAGCTCAACTAGTCTAGCACTAAAATCCATTTTGCAACGACTGATCTTTTTTTGCAAGAAAACTTCCGATCTAGTCCTCCATTCTTGTACGTAAGATGAATTAGCCTAGCACAAGAAATAAAGAGATACACGCAATCAAGAAAGATACTTTCCTTCCTTTCCTACAAGGAGAGATACATACAATCATGAGAGAGATACTTTCCTTTTCTCCAAAGGGCTAAAAATGAAATTATGAGGAATTATAAGAAATGCAACCGAGGCAGTATTCACCAACTGTCAGGTATTTCAAAGAACACCAGAAGTAAAATTTACATCCAGGTCCATAGACCACTTAGCGATGACTACAAGCACTAGAGCTAGCCAAAAGGCGCGCCGTCGTCATCACCCATCCTTCGTCGGAGAAGGGCGAACAATGTTGTGGTAGATAGCCAGAAACAAAAATACGCTGCAGCTTGTTAGTTTCCAGCTGAATATGTTTGATGGACCATTGGTGTGTGCTTATTTTTTGTGCAGGAACAATGAATCTATTTGGTCCCAATAGCCAATGAGCCATTATATGTTTTCCAGCTGTCCTAACTCTTGGTATCAAAGATAATTGTTAGCTACAGAATTATTCAAGTCCATACATCAAGTTCTGCAGAAGGTATGGTTAAGTTTAAAAGATTAGACACTATCAAGTGTGTAGTTCCAGATTTAGATGAAAAAATGTTCTGGTTGAAATCATAGTATTAATTATACTTCGGTGGTAGATTTAATTTTAATTTTCCCCAAAAATCATCCCAATACAGTGAGTGTAATGCACATGTATGTGATCATCTATGTTAAAACAGGCCATGATACAGGTTCAAGTACAAAGAGTAGGAAAATAAAGAAGTTGGATTTAAATTATTCCAGCTGGAAAAAACAATTCATAATGCTCCCAATTCAATCTTTATTTCCAAACTTTATTCTTGGTCATGTTCTTGCTACAATTATCTGATGCATTCGTAGTGACCATCACAGCAGGTCCCACCTCCGTAACCATCTCTATTGCAGATATCATTACAAAATGAAGGATCCATACATGTAGTGTAGGGTTCACGATGCCCCTCGACGCCAATGTTAGCTTTGAAGGAAATATACCCTAGAGGCAATAATAAATTTATTATTTATATTTCCTTATATCATGATATATGTTTACTATTCATGCTAGAATGGTATTAATCAGAAACTTAGTACATGTGTGAATACGTAGACAAATAGAGTGTCCCTAGTATGCCTCTACTTGATTAGCTCGTTAATCAAAGATGGTTAAGCTTCCTAGCCATGGACATGTGTTGTCATTTGATGAACGGGATCATATCATTAGAGAATGATGTGATGGACAAGACCCATCCGTTAGCTTAGCATAATGATCGTTCAGTTTTATTGCTACTGCTTTCTTCATGACTTATACATGTTCCTCTGACTATGAGATTATGCAACTCCCAAATACCAGAGGAACACCTTGTGTGTTATCAAATGTCACAATGTAACTGGGTGATTATAAAGATGCTCTACAGGTGTCTCCGATGGTGTTTGTTGAGTTGGCATAGATCGAGATTAGGATTTGTCATTCCATCTATCGGAGAGGTATCTCTGGGCCCTCTCGGCAATGTACATCACTATGAGCCTTGCAAGCAATGTGACTAATGAGTTAGTTGCGTATGATGCATTACGGAATGAGTAAAGAGACTGGCCGGTAACGAGATTGAACTTGGTATGATGATACCGACGATCGAATCTCGGGCAAGTAACATACCGATGACAAAGGGAACAACGTATGTTGTTATGCGGTTTGACCGATAAAGATCTTCGTAAAACATGTAGGAGACAATATGAGCATCCAGGTTCCGCTATTGGTTATTGACGGGAGATGTGTCTCGGTCGTGTCTACATAGTTCTCGAACCCATAGGGTCCGCACGCTTAACGTTCGATGACAATTTGTATTGTGAGTTATGTGATTTGATGTACCAAAGGTTGTTCGGAGTCCCGGATGAGATCACGGACATGACAAGGAGTCTCAAAATAGTCGAGACGTAAAGATTGATATATTGGAAGCCTATATTCGGACATCCAAAAGGTTTCGAGTGATTCGGGTATTTTTCGGAGTACCAGAGAGTTACGGGAATTCGCCGGGGAAGTAATGGGCCTTAATGGGCCATACGAGAAAGGAGAGAAGGGCCTCAAGGGGTGGCTGCGCACCCCCCCATGGGCTGGTCCGAATTGGACTAGGGAGGGGGCGGCGCCCCCCTCTTTCCTTCTCTCCCTCTTCCCCTTCCTTCTTCTCCTACTCCAACTAGGGAAGGGGGAAACCTACTCCTACTAGGAGTAGGAATCCCACTTGGGGCGCTCCATAGAGAGGGTTGGCCCTCCCCTCCTCCCCTCACTTATATACGGGGGAGGGGGCACCCCATAGACACACAAGTTGACAATTGTCTTAGCCGTGTGCGGTGCCCCCCTCCACCATAATCCACCTCAGTCATATCGTTGCGGTGCTTAGGCGAAGCCCTGTTCCGGTAGCTTCATCATCACCGTCATCACACCGTCGTGCTGACGAAACTCTCCCTCGACACTCAGTTGGATCTAGAGTTCACAAGACGTCACCTAGCTGAACGTGTGCAGATTGCGGAGGTGCCGTACCTTCGGTGCTAGGATCGGTCGGATTGTGAAGACGTTCGACTACATCATAACGCTTCCGCTTACGGTCTACAAGGGTACATAGACAACACTCTTCCCTCTCATTGTTATGAATCACCTAGATAGATCTTGCGTGTGCATAGGAATTGTTTTAAAATTACTGTGTTCCCCAATAGTGGCATCAGAGCCAGGTCTATGCATAGATGTTATATGCACAAGTAGAACAGACAGGAGTTGTGGGCGTGAGTATATACATATTGCTTTATGTTACTAATTGATTCTTGATTCGGTGGTATTGTTGGATGAAGCGGCCCAAACTGACATTACGCGTACGCTTACGCGAGACTGGTTCTACCGCCGTGCTTCGCACACAGGTGGCTAGTGGGTGTCTATTTCTCCAACTTTAGTTGAATCGGTTTCAATGAATAGGGTTCTTTCTGAAGATCAAAAAGCAATCACTATACTACGTTGTGGTTTTTGATGCGTAGGTAAGAACGGTTCTTGCTCAGCCCGTAGCAGCCACGTAAAACTTGCAACAACAAAGTAGAGGACGTCTAACTTGTTTTTGCAGGGCATATTGTGATGTGATATGGTCAATACATGATGAGATATAAATTGTTGTATGAGATGATCATGTTTTGTTAAAATTATCGTCAACTGGCAGGAGCCTTATTGTTGTCTCTTTATTGCATAAGATGCAAGCGCCATATAATTGTTTTACTTAATTGCTATGCGATAGCAATAGTTGCAAAAGCAATAATTGGTGAGACGACCACATGACGACACGTTGATAAAGATCAAGATGATGGAGATCACAGTGTCATGCCGGTGACGATGGAGATCATGACGGTACTTTGCAGATGGAGATCAAAGGCACAAGATGACGATGGCCATATCATGTCACATATTTTGATTGCATGTGATTTTTATCTTTTATGCATCTTATTTTTCTCGGTATGACGATAGCTTTATAAGATGATCCCTTACTAAAATTTCAAGGTGTAAGTGTTCTCCCTAAGTATGCACTGTTGCGACAGTTCTTCGTGCTGAGACACCACGTGATGTTCGGGTGTCTACATTCACATACAACAGGTGCAAGCCAGTTTTGCACATGCAGAATACTCGGGTTAAACATGACGAGCCTAGCATATGCAGATATGGCCTCGGAACACTAAGACCGAAAGGTCGAACGTGAATCATATAGTAGATATGATCAACATAGAGATGTTCACCATTTAAAACTACTCCATCTCACGTGATGATCGGACATGGTTTAGTTGATATGGATCACGTGATCACTTAGATGATTAGAGGGATGTCTATCTAAGTGGGAGTTCTTAAGTAATATGATTAATTGAACTTAATTTATCATGAACTTAGTCCTGATAGTTTTTGCATATCTATGTTGTAGATCAATAGCTTGCGATGTAGCTCCCCGTTTATTTTTTGATATGTTCCTAGAGAAAAATAAGTTGAAAGATGATAGTAGCAATGATGCGGACTGGGTCCGTGATCTGAGAATTATCCTCATTGCTGCACAGAAGAATTATGTCCTTGATGCACCGCTAGGTGACAAACCTATTGCAGGAGCAGATGCACACTTATGAACGGTTGACAAAGCTCGGTATGATGAGTACTTAATTGTTTAGTGCACCATGCTTTACGGCTTAGAACCGGGACTTCAAAACGTTTTGAATGCCACAGAACATATAAGATGTTCTAAGAGTTGAAATTGGTATTTCATACTCATGCCCCATGTCGAGAGGTATGAGGCCTCTGACAGTACTTTGCCTACAAGGTGGAGGAGAATAGCTCAACCAGTGAGCATGTGCTCAGATTGTCTGGGTACTACAATTGCTTGAATCAAGTGGGAATTAATCTTCCAGATAAGATAGTAATTGATAAAGTTCTCTAGTCACTATCACCAAGTTACTAGAACTTAGTGATGAACTATAATATGCAAGGGATGACGAAAGTAATTCCCAAGCTCTTCGCGATGCTGAAATCGGTGAAGGTAAAAATCAAGAAATAGCATCAAGTGTTGATAGTTAACAAGACCACTAGTTTCAAGAAAAGGGCAAATGGAAAGAAAGAGGAACTTCAAAGAAGAAAGGCAAGCAAGTTGCCACTCATGTGAAGAAACCGAAAGCTAGACATAAGCCTGAAACTGAGTGCTTCTACTGCAAAGCGAATGGTCACTGGAAACGGAACTACCCCAAATATTTGGCGGATAAGAAGGATGGCAAAGTGAACAAAAGTATATATGATATACATGTTATTGATGTGTACTTTACTAGTGTTCATAGTAACCCCTAGGTATTTGATACCGATTTAGTTGCTATGATTAGTAACTCGAAACAGGAGTTACAAAATGAACAGAGACTAGTTGAGGGAAAAGTGACGATGTGTGTTGGAAGAGATTCCAAGGTTGATAACATCACCATCGCACACTCCCTTTACCTTCGGGATTAGTGTTGAACCTAAAATAAATGTTGTTTGGTGTTTGCGTTGAGCATAATATGATTGGATCATGTTTATTGCAATACAGTTATTCATTTAAGTTAAAGAATAATTGTTATTCTGTTTACATGAATAAAACCTTCTGTGGTCATACACCCAAGGTGAATGGCTTATAGAATCTCGATCGTAGTGATACACATATTCATAATATTGATGCCAAAAGATGCAAAGTTGATAATGATAGTGCAACTTATATGTGGCGCTACTGTTTAGGTCATATTGGTGTAAAGCACATGAAGAAACTCCATGTTGATGGACTTTTGGAATCACTTGATTATGAATCACTTGATGCTTACGAGCAATGCCTCATGGGCAAGATGACTAAGACTCTGTTCTCCGGAACAATGGAGCGAGAAACTAAATTATTGGAAATAATACATACTGATGTATGCGATCTGATAAGTGTTGATGCTCGTGGTGGGTATCGTTATTTTCTGACCTTCACAGATGATTTGAGAAGATATGGGTATATCTACTTAATGAAACATAAGTCTGAAACAATTGAAAAGTTCAAAGAATTTCAGAGTGAAGTGGAAAATCATCGTAACAAAAAAATAAAGTTTCTACGATCTGATCGTGGAGGCGAATATTAGATTTACGAGTTTGGTCTTCATTTGAAACAATGTGGAATAGTTTCACAACTCACGCCACCTGGAACACCACAACACAATGGTGTATCCGAACGTTGTAATCGTACTTTATTGGATATGGTGCGATCTATGATGTCTCTTACCGATTTACCACTATCGTTTTGGGGTTATGCATTAGAGACAGCTGCATTCACGTTAAATAGGGCACCATCTAAATCCGTTGAGATGACACCGTATGAACTATGGTTTGGGAAGAAACCAAAGTTGCCATTTCTTAAAGTTTGGGGTTGCGATGCTTATGTGAAAAAAATTCAAACTGATAAGCTCGAACCAAAATCGGAGTAGTGCATCTTCATAGGATACCCAAAAAGAAACTGTTGGGTACACCTTCTATCACAGATCCGAAGGCAAGATATTTTGTTTCTAAGAATGGATCCTTTCTAGAGAAGGAGTTTCTCTCGAAAGAAGTGAGCGGGAGGAAAGTAGAACTTGATGAGGTAATTGTACCTTCTCCCGAATTGGAAAGTAGTTCATCACAGAAATCAGTTCCAATGATTCCTACACCAGTTAGTGAGGAAGCTAATGATGATGATCATGAAACTTTAGATCAAGTTACTACCGAACCTTGTAGGTCAACCAGAGTACGGTCCACACCAGAGTGGTACAGTAATCCTGTTCTGAAAGTCATGTGACTAGACCATGACAAACCTACGAACTATGAGAAAGCGATGATGACCCCAGATTCCGCAAAATGGCTTGAGGCCATAAAATTTGAGATGGGATCCATGTATGAGAACAAAGTATGGACTTTGATTCACTTGCTCGATGATCGGTGAGTCATTGAGAATAAATGGATCTTCAAGAGGAAGACGGATGCCGATAGTAGTGTTACTATCTACAAAGCTCGAATTGTCGCAAAATGTTTTCGACAAATTGAAGGTGTTGACTACGATGAGATTTTCTCACTCGTATCGATGCTTAAAAATATGTCCGAATCATGTTAGCAGTTGCCGTATTTTATGAAATCTGGCAAATGGATGTCAAAACAACATTCCTTAAATGGATTTCTTAAATAAGAGTTGTATATGATGCAACCAGAAGGTTTTGTCAATCCTAAAGGTGCTAACAAAGTGAGCAAGCTCCAGTGATCCATCTATGGACTAGTGCAAGCATCTTGGAGTTGGGATATATGCTTTGATAAAGTGATCAAAGCATATGGTTTTATACAGACTTGCGGTGAAGCCTGTATTTACAAGAAAGTGAGTGGGAGCACTACAACATTTCTGATAAGTATATGTGAATGACATATTGTTGATCGGAAATAATGTAGAATTTTCTGGAAAGCATAAAGGAGTGTTTGAAAGGAGTTTTTCAAAGAAAGTCCTCGATGAAGCTGAAGGAAATATGCCCTAGAGGCAATAATAAAGTTATTATTTATTTCCTTATTTCATGATAAATGTTTATTATTCATGCTAGAATTGTATTAACCGGAAACATAATACATGTGTGAATACATAGACAAACAAAGTGTCACTAGTATGCCTCTACTTGACTAGCTCGTTGAATCGAAGATGGTTAAGTTTCCTAGCCATAGACATGAGTTGTCATTTTATTAACGAGGTCACATCATTAGAGAATGATGTGATTGACTTGACCCATTTCGTTAGCATAGCACTTGATCGTTTAGTTTGTTGCTATTGCTTTATTCATGACTTATACATGTTCCTATGACTATGAGATTATGCAACTCCCATTTACCGGAGGAACACTTTGTGTGCTACCAAATGTCACAACGTAACTGGGTGATTATAAAGGTGCTCTACAGGTGTCTCCAAAGGTACTTGTTGGGTTGGCGTATTTCGAGATTAGGATTTGTCACTCCGATTATCGGAGAGGTATCTCTGAGCCCTCTCGGTAATGCACATCACTTAAAGCCTTGCAAGCATTGCAACTAATGAGTTAGTTGCGAGATGATGTATTACAGAACGAGTAAAGAGACTTGCTGGTAACAAGATTGAACTGGGTATTAAGATACCGACGATCGAATCTCGGGCAAGTAACATACCGATGACAAAGGGAACAACGTATGTTGTTATGCGGTCTGACCGATAAAGATCTTCGTAGAATATGTAGGAGCCAATATGAGCATCCAGGTTCCGCTATTGGTTATTGACCGGAGACATGTCTCGGTCATGTCTACATTGTTCTCGAACCCGTAGGGTCCGCACGCTTAACGTTACGATGACAGTTTCATTATGAGTTTATATATTTGGATGTACCGAAGGTTGTTCGGTGTCCCGAATGTGATCACGGACATGACGAGGAGTCTCAAAATGGTCGAGACATGAAGATTGATATATTGGAAGCCTATGTTTAGGCATCGGAAGTGTTCCGGGTGAAATCGGCATTTTATCGGAGTACCGGGAGGTTACAGGAACCCCTCCCCCCCCCGGTAACCTAATGGGCCTTAATGGGCCAAGTGGAGGAAGAGGAGAGGAGGCCAAGGGGCAGCCGCGCGCCCCTCCCCCCCCCCAAGTCCGAATTGGACAAGGGGGGGCGGCGCCCCCCCTTTCCTTTCCCCCCTCTCTCTCTCTCTTTCCCCCAAGTCCTAGTCCAACATGGAAAGGGGGGAGTCCTACTCCCGGTAGGAGTAGGACTCCTCCTGGCGCGCCCCTTGCCTGGCCGCACCTCCTCCCACTTGCTCATTTATATACGGGGGCAGGGGCACCCCATAGACACAACAATTGATCATTGATCTCTTAGCCGTGTGCGGTGCCCCCCTCCACCATAATCCTCGATAATATTGTAGCGGTGCTTAGGCGAAGCCCTGCGATGGTAGAACATCAAGATCGTCACCACGCCGTCGTGCTGACGGAACTCTTCCCCGACATTCTGCTGGATCGGAGTCCGGGGATCATCATCGAGCTGAACGTGTGCTAGAACTCGGAGGTGCCGAAGTTTCGGTGCTTGATCGGTCGGGCCGTGAAGACGTACGACTACATCAACCGCGTTGTTATAACGCTTCCGCTTTCAGTCTATGAGGGTATGTGGACAACACTCTCCCCTCTCATTGCTATGCATCACCTTGATCTTGCGTGTGCGTAGGAGAATTTTTGAAATTACTACATTCCCCAACAGTGGCATCCGAGCCAGGTTTTATGCGTTGATGTTATATGCACGAGTAGAACACAAGTGAGTTGTGGGCGATATAAGTCATACTGCTTACCAGCATGTCATACTTTGGTTCGGCGGTATTGTTGGATGAAGCGGCCCGGACCGACATTACACGTACACTTACGCGAGACTGCTTCTACCGACGTGCTTTGCACACAGGTGGCTGGCGGGTGTCAGTTTATCCAACTTTAGTTGAATCGAGTGTGGCTATGCCCGGTCCTTGCGAAGGTTAAAACAACACCAACTTGACAAACTATCATTGTGGTTTTGATGCGTAGGTAAGAACGGTTCTTGCTAAGCCCAGTAGCAGCCACATAAAACTTGCAACAACAAAGTAGAGGACGTCTAACTTGTTTTTGCAGGGCATGTTGTGATGTGATATGGTCAAGACATGATGCTAAATTTTATTGTATGAGATGATCATGTTTTGTAACTGAGTTATCGGCAACTGGCAGGAGCCATATGGTTGACGCTTTATTGTATGCAATGCAATCGCCCTGTAATGCTTTACTTTATCACTAAGCGGTAGCGATAGTCGTGGAAGCATAAGATTGGCGAGATGACAATGATGCTACGATGGAGATCAAGGTGTCGCGTCGGTGACGATGGTGATCATGAAGGTGCTTCGGAGATGGAGATCACAAGCACAAGATGATGATGGCCATATCATATCACTTATATTGATTCCATGTGATGTTTATCTTTTATGCATCTTATCTTGCTTTGATTGATGGTAGCATTATAAGATGCTCTCACTAAATTTCAAGATAAAGGTGTTATCCCTGAGTATGCACCGTTGCCAAAGTTCGTCGTGCCCAGACACCACGTGATGATCGGGTGTGATAAGATCTATGTCCATCTACAACGGGTGCAAGCCAGTTTTGCACACGCAGAATACTCAGGTTAAACTTGACGACCCTAGCATATGCAGATATGGCCTCGGAACACTGAGACTGAAAGGTCGAGCGTGAATCATATAGTAGATATGATCAACATAGTGATGTTCACCATTGAAAGCTACTCCATTTCACGTGATGATCGGTTATGGTTTAGTTGATTTGGATCACGTGATCACTTAGATGATTAGACGGATGTCTATCTAAGTGGGAGTTCTTAAGTAATATGATTAATTGAACTTTAATTTATCGTGAACTTAGTCCTGGTAGTATTAGCATATCTATGTTGTAGATCAATAGCTCAAGATGTTGCTCCCTGTTTAATTTTTATATGTTCCTAGAGAAAACTAAGTTGAAAAATGTTAGTAGCAATGATGCGGATTGGATCCGTGATCTGAGGATTATCCTCATTGCTGCACAGAAGAATTACGTCCTTGATGCACCGCTAGGTGACAGACCTATTGCAGGAGCAGATGCAGACGTTCTGAACGTTTGGCGAGCTCAATATGATGACTACTTGATAGTTTAGTGCACCATGCTTAACGGCTTAGAATCGGGACTTCAAAGATGTTTTGAACGTCATGGAACATATGAGATGTTCCAAGAGTTGAAGTTAATATTTCAAGCAAATACCCGAGTTGAGAGATATGAAGTCTCCAACAAGTTCTATAGCAAAAAGATGGAGGAGAATAGCTTAAGCAGTGAGCATGTGCTCAGATTGTCTGGGTACTACAATCGCTTGAATCAAGTGGGAGTTAATCTTCTAGATAAAATAGTGATTGACAGAATTCTCTAGTCACCATCACCAAGTTAGTATAACTTAGTGATGAACTATAATATGCAAGGGATGACGTAAACAATTCCCAAGCTGTTCGCGATGCAAAAATCGGCGAAGGTAGAAATCAAGAAAAACCTCAAGTGTTTGACAAGACCACTAGTTTCAAGAGAAAGGGCAAAGGGAAGAAGGGGAACTTCAAGAAGAATGGCAAACAAGTTGCTGCTCAAGTGAAGAAACCCAAGTCTGGACCTAAGCCTAAGACTAAGTGCTTCTACTGCAAAGGGACTGGTCACTAGAAGCGGAACTACCCCAAGTATTTGGTGGATAAGAAGGATGGCAAAGTGAACAAGGCTATATTTGATATACATGTTATTGATGTGTACTTTACTAGTGTTTATAGCAACCCCTCGGTATTTGATACTAGTTCAGTTGCTAAGAGTAGTAACTCGAAATGGGGGTTGCAAAATAAACAGAGACTAGTTAAGGGTGAAGTGACGATGTGTGTTGGAAGTGGTTCCAAGATTGATATGATTATCATTGCACACTCCCTATACTTTTGGGATTAGTGTTGAACCTAAATAAATGTTATTTGGTGTTTGCGTTGAGCATAAATATGATTGGATCATGTTTATTGCAATACGATTATTCATGTAAGTTAGAGAATAATTGTTGTTCTGTTTACATGAATAAAACCTTCTATGGTCATACACCCAATGAAAATGGTTTGTTGGATCTCGATCGTGGTGATACACATTTTCATAATATTGAAGCCAAAAGATGCAAAGTTAATAATGATAGTGCAACTTATTTGTGGCACTGCCGTTTAGGTCATATTGGTGTAAAGCGCATGAAGAAAATCCATGCTGATGGGCTTTTGGAATCACTTGATTATGAATCAGTTGATGCTTGCGAACCATGCCTCATGGGCAAGATGACTAAGACTCCGTTCTCCGGAACAATGGATCGAGCAACAGATTTGTTGGAAATCATACATACTGATGTATGTGGTCCGATGAATATTGAGGCTCGTGGCAGGTATCATTATTTTCTGATCTTCACAGATGATTTGAGCAGATATGAGTATATCTACTTTATGAAACACAAGTCTAAAATATTTGAAAAGTTCAAAGAATTTCAGAGTGAAGTGGAGAATCATCATAACAAAAATAAAAGTTTCTACGATATGATTGCAGAAGTAAAATATTTGAGTTACAAGTTTGGCCTTCAGTTAAAACAATGTGAAATAGTTTCACTACTCACGCCACCTGGAACACCACAGTGTAATGGTGTGTCTGAATGTCGTAACTGTGCTTTATTAGATATGGTGCGATCTATGATGTCACTTACCAATTACCACTATCGTTTTGGGGTTATGCATTAGAGACAGCTACATTCACGCAAAATAGGGCACCATCAAAATCCGTTGAGACGACGCCTTATGAACTGTGGTTTGGCAAGAAACCAAAGTTGTCGTTTCTAAAAGTTTGGGGCTGCGATGCTTATGTGAAAAAGCTTCAACCTGATAAGCTCGAACCCAAATCGGAGAAATGTGTCTTCATAAGATACCCAAAGGAGACTGTTGGGTACACCTTCTATCACAGATCCGAAGGCAAGACATTCGTTGCTAAGAATGGATCCTTTCTAGAGAAGGAGTTTCTCTTGAAAGAAGTGAGTGGGAGGAAAGTAGAACTTGATGAGGTAACTGTACCTGCTCCCTTATTGGAAAGTAGTACATCACAAAAACCGGTTTCTGTGACACCTACACCAATTAGTGAGGAAGCTAATGATAATGATCATGAAACTTCAGATCAAGTTACTATCGAACCTGGTAGGTAAACCAGAGTGAGATACGCACCAGAGTGGTACGGTAATCCTGTTCTGGAGGTCATGTTACTTGACCATGATGAACCTACGAACTATGAGGAAGCGGCGATGAGCCCAGATTCCGCGAAATGGCTTGAGGCCATGAAATCTGAGATGAGATCCATGTATAAGGGCAAAGTATGGACTTTGATTGACTTTCCCAAAGATTGGTGAGCCATTGAGATTAAATGGATATTCAAGAGGAAGACGGACGCTGATAGTAGTGTTACTATCTACAAAGCTAGAATTGTCGCAAAAGGTTTTCGACAAGTTCAAGGTGTTGACTACGATGAGAGTTTCTCACTCGTATCTATGCTTAAGTCTGTCCGAATCATGTTAGAAATTGCCACGTTTTATGAAATCTGGCAAATGGATAAACAAAACTACATTCCTTAATGGATTAATTAAATAAGAGTTGTATATGATGCAACAAGAAAGTTTTGTCAATCCTAAAGGTGCTAACAAAATATGCAAGCTCCAGCGATCCATCTATGGACTGGTGCAAGCATCTCGGAGTTGGAATATACGCTTTGATAAGCTGATCAAAGCATATAGTTTTATACGGACTTGCGGTGAAGCCTGTATTTACAAGAAAGTGAGTGGGAGCACTACAACATTTCTGATAAGTATATGTGAATGACATATTGTTGATCGGAGATAATGTAGAATTATTCTGCAAAGCATAAAGGAGTGTTTGAAAGGAGTTTTTCAAAGAAAGACCTCGGTGAAGCTGCTTACATATTGAGCATCAAGATCTATAGAGATAGATCAAGACGCTTGATAAGTTTTTCAATGAGTACATACCTTGACAAGATTTTGAAGTAGTTCAAAATGGAACAGTCAAAGAAGGAGTTCTTGCCTGTGTTACAAAGGTGTGAAGTTGAGTAAGACTCAAAACCCGACCACGGCAGAAGATAGAGAGAGAATGAAAGTCATTCCCTATGCCTCAGCCATAGGTTCTATAAAGCATGCCATGTTGTGTACCAGACCTATTGTATACCCTGCCCTGAGTTTGGCAAGGGACTACAATAGTGATCTAGGAGTATATCACTTGACATTGGTCAAAATTATCCTTAGTGGAATAAGGATATGTTTCTCGATTATGGAGGTGACAAAAGGTTCGTCGTAAAAGGTTATGTCGATGCAAGTTTTGACACTGATCCAGATGACTCAAAGTCTCAATCTGGATACATATTGAAAGTGGGAGCAATTAGCTAGAGTAGCTTAGTGCAAAGCATTGTTGACATAGAAATTTGCAAAATACTTATGGATCTGAATGTGGCAGACCCGTTGACTAAACTTCTCTCACATGCAAAACATGATCACACCTTAGTACTCTTTGGGTGTTAATCACATAGCGATGTGAACTAGATTATTGAATCTAGTAAACCCTTTGGGTGTTGGTCACATGACATGTAAACTATGGGTGTTAATCACATGGTGATGTGAACTATTGATGTTAAATCACATAGGCGATGTGAACTAGATTATTGACTCTAGTGCAAGTGGGAGACTAAAGGAAATATGCCCTAGAGGCAATAATAAAGTTGTTATTTATTTCCTTATTTCATGATAAATGTTTATTATTCATGCTAGAATTGTATTAACCTGAAACATAATACATGTGTGAATACATAGACAAACAAAGTGTCACCAGTATGCCTCTACTTGACTAGCTCGTTGAATCAAAGATGGTTAAGTTTCCTAGCCATAGACATGAGTTGTCATTTGATTAACGGGTCACATCATTAGAGAATGATGTGATTGACTTGACCCATTCCGTTAGCATAGCACTTGATCGTTTAGTTTGTTGCTATTGCTTTCTTCATGACTTATACATGTTCCTATGACTATGAGATTATGCAACTCCCGTTTACCGGAGGAACACTTTGTGTGCTACCAAACGTCACAACATAACTGGGTGATTATAAAGGTGCTCTACATGTGTCTCCAAAGGTACTTGTTGGGTTGGCATATTTCGAGATTAGGATTTGTCACTCCGATTGTCGGAGAGGTATCTCTGGGCCCTCTCGGTAATGCACATCACTTAAAGCCTTGCAAGCATTGCAACTAATGAGTTAGTTGCGAGATGATGTATTACAGAACGAGTAAAGAGACTTGCCGGTAACGAGATTGAACTAGGTATTAAGATACCGACGATCGAATCTCGGGCAAGTAACATACCGATGACAAAGGGAACAACGTATGTTGTTATGCGGTCTGGCCGATAAAGATCTTCGTAGAATATGTAGGAGCCAATATGGACATCCAGGTTCTGCTATTGGTTATTGACCGGAGACATGTCTCGGTCATGTCTACATTGTTCTCGAACCCGTAGGGTCCGCACGCTTAACGTTACGATGACAGTTTCATTATGAGTTTATATATTTTGATGTACCGAAGGTTGTTCGGAGACCCGGATGTGATCACGGACATGACGAGGAGTCTAGAAATGGTCGAGACATGAATATTGATATATTGGAAGACTATGTTTAGACATCGGAAGTGTTCCGGGTGAAATCAGCATTTTACCGGAGTACCGGGAGGTTACCGAAACCCCCCGGTAACCTAATGGGCCTTAATGGGCCTAGTGGAGGAAGAGGAGAGGAGGCCAAGGGGCAGCCGCGCCCCCCACCCCAAGTCTGAATTGGATAAGGAGGGGGCGGCGCCCCCCTTTCCTTTCCCCCCTCTCTCTCTTTCCCCCCAAGTCCTAGTCCAACATGGAAAGGGGGGAATCCTACTCCCGGTAGGAGTAGGACTCCTCCTGGCGCGCCCCTTGCCTGACCGCACCTCCTCCCCCTTGCTCCTTTATATACGGGGGCAGGGGGCACCCCATAGACACAACAATTGATCATTGATCTCTTAGCCGTGTGCGGTGCCCCCCTCCACCATAATCCTCGATAATATTGTAGGGGTGCTTAGGCGAAGCCCTACGATGGTAGAACATCAAGATCGTCACCACGCCATCGTGCTGACGGAACTCTTCCCCGACATTCTGCTGGATCGGACTCCAGGGATCGTCATCGAGCTGAACGTGTGCTAGAACTCGGAGGTGCCGTAGTTTCGGTGCTTGATCGGTCGGGCCGTGAAGACGTACGACTACATCAACCGCGTTGTTATAACGCTTCCGCTTTCGGTCTACGAGGGTACGTGGAAAACACTCTCCCCTCTCGTTGCTATGCATCACCATGATCTTGCGTGTGCGTAGGAATTTTTTTGAAATTACTACGTTCCCCAACAAAAGCTACTTACATATTGAGCGTCAAGATCTATAGAGATGGATCAAGACGCTTGATATATTTTCAATGAGTACATACCTTGACAAGATTTTGAAGTAGTTCAAAATGGAGCAGTTAAAGAAGGAGTTCTTGCCTATGTTGCAAGGTGTGAAGTTGAGTAAAGACTCATGACCCGACCATGGCAGAAAATAGAAAGAGAATGAAAAGTCATTCCCTATGCCTCAATCATAGGTTCTATAAAGTATGCTATGGTGTGTACCAGACCTATTGTGTACCTCACCATAATTTGGCAAGAGGGTACAATAGTTATCCAGGAGTGGATCACTGGACAATGGTCAAAAATATCCTTAGTGGAATAAGGAAATGTTTCTCGGTTATGGAGGCGGCAAAGAGTTCGTTGTAAAGAGTTATGTCGATGCAAGCTTTGACACCGATCTGGATGACTCTAAGTCTCGATCTAGATACATATTGGAAGTGGGAGCAATTAGCTAGAGTAGCTCCATGCAAAGCATTGTAGACATAGAAAATTTGCAAAATACATACGGCTCTGAATGTGGCAGACCCGTTGACTAAATTTCTCTCACAAGCAAAACATGATCACTCTTTGGGTGTTAATCACATACCGATGTGAACTAGATTATTGACTCTAGTAAACCCTTTGGGTGTTAGTCACATGGAGATGCTAATCACATAAAGATGTGAACTATTGGTGTTAAATCACATGACGATGTGAACTAGATTATTGACTCTAGTGCAAGTGGGGACTAAAGGAAATATTCCCTAGAGGCAATAATAAAGTTGTTATTTATATTTCCTTATATCATGATATATGTTTATTATTCATGCTAGAATTATATTAACCGGAAACTTAGTACATGTGTGAATACATAGACTAATAGAGTGTCCCTAGTATGCCTCTACTTGACTAGCTCGTTAATCAAAGATGGTTAAGTTTCCTAGCCATGGACATGTGTTGTCATTTGATGAACGGGGTCACATAATTAGACAATGATGTGATGGACAAGACCCATCCATTAGCTTAGCATAATGATCGTTCAGTTTTATTGCTACTGTTTTCTTCATGACTTATACATGTTCCTCTGACTATGAGATTATGCAACTCCCGAATAACAGAGGAACACCTTGTGTGCTATCAAACGTCACAACGTAACTGGGTGATTATAAAGATACTCTACAGGTGTCTCCGATGGTGTTTGTTGAGTTGGCATAGATCGAGATTAGGGTTTGTCACTCCGTCTATCGGAGAGGTATCTCTGGGCCCTCTCAGTAATGTACATCAATATGAGCCTTGCAAGCAATGTGACTAATGAGTTAGTTGCGGATGATACATTACAGAACAAGTAAAGAGACTTTTCGGTAACGAGATTGAACTTGGTATGATGATACCGACGATTGAATCTCGGGCAAGTAACATACCGATGACAAAGGGAACAATGTATGTTGTTATGCAGTTTGACCGATAAAGATCTTCATAAAATATGTAGGAGTTAATATGAGCATCCAGGTTCCGCTATTGGTTATTGACTGGAGATGTGTCTCGGTCATGTCTACATAGTTCTCGAACCCGTAGGGTCCGCACGCTTAACGTTCGATGACGATTTGTATTATGAGTTATGTTATTTGATGTACCGAAGGTTTTTCAGAGTCCCGGATGAGATCACGGACATGACGTGGAGTCTCAAAATGGTCGAGACGTAAAGATCGATATATTGGAAGCCTATATTCGGACATCGGAAAGGTTCCGAGTGATTCGGGTATTTTTCGAAGTACCGGAGAGTTACGGGAGTTCGTATGCAAAAGTTAGAGACAATACACTACAGACCGAGGCTAAACGGAAATATGACGGGAGGTACCAAACACCCTGTTTGTTGGGTCGCGCGAGCAATTCAGCCCTCAATAAGGCTTTGAATCGAAAAACCGTCAACAAGGTAAAGTTTTGTCTCGTCGAGCCGATTAATTTTCATATAGAATTCGTCTCAATATGAGGTCGTATGAGACCTGGAGAGACAAATCAAGACCAGGCTATGTTTTCAGTCGGGAAATCCGAGTGAAAATCTTATCCTCCGAGTGAAAACTTACCGATCGAGTGAAAGTTTACTGTCTGAGTGAACTTATTATCATCCGAGTGAAAATATAGCCATCCGAGTGAAAAGATTACCGTCGGAATGAAAACTTGCCGATCGAGTAAGAGATTGCCTTCCAAGTGAAAATATAGTCATCCGAGTGAAAGATTGTCTTTCGAGTGAATATTTTGCCATCCTCGTGAAAGTTGACGTCCGAGTGAAGAAGTCTAATCGGGAAATCCTAGTGAAAGATTCTAACATCCGAGTCAAAAAGTCCAGTCGGACAATCCGAGTGAAATACTCTAATATCTGAGTGGAGAGATCCGAGTGCTCCGACCAGAAGCTGAAGACGGGCCTGAAAGATTATCTAGATGACCTCGGATGGGAAAGTTTTCAACACGGAAGTTGTGCGTATTGTCAAAAAAGTAAACTTGGGTTCTGGAGTCGTCATCATCTGAGATAGTATATGGCTTGCAAATTCACTATGAGACTCGGACAGTCCAGTCTGCTGCAAGACCGAGTCCGACTGGAAGGTAAAGATGACCTTGTAAAGTATTCAAGATGGTCTTGTTTGAAAAAGTGACCAACACGAGAGTTGTTTGTCTCTTCAAGGCGCACAAATTTGATATATCGGCCGTCTTGATTGGAGGTCATATGCAAGCTCTACGGCCCGCGTAAGGAGCAAGACAGAAGTTTGGGCCAAATTCAGACTGAATCCGAGTTGGACTAGAACTAGGACTCTAGGACATGAATTGGTGTAATTTTTTGTAAGGAAAGCCACTACAAGGATTCCGGTCTATTGCAACAAAATTTATTGCTACAACTAAGTTTTGTTGCAAAAAAACGCAGTATTACCACAAATTCTCCGGTTGTGGTAATAGGCCGCACATATTGCCATAACTTAGTTTGGTCACGATAAATACTAACTTTGTTGCAATAGGGGCCTCATATTGCAACAAACTACATCGGCGTTGCAATATGGTAGCGGTATTGCGACAAACAAATTCCGTTGCACGAGGGCAGTCATTTTTGTTGTAATAGAGACTAGGTATTTCAACAGAATAACTATTCGTGCCAATATTAGAAAAGATATTGCAACACCAGCATGATTTTGCATTAGTTACAAATATTGTTGCAAAAGAGTGGCTAACTATACAAACTGCATCGACATTGCAATATGGTAGCGATATTGTGACAAACAAATTCCGTTGCGCGAGGCAGCCATTTTGTTGTAATAGAGACTAGGTATTTCAACAGAATAACTATTTTTGGTAATATTCGGAAAGATATTGCAATATCAGTGTGACATTGCATTAGTTACAAGTAAAACAGTGAAAAAAATATATTATTTGAATTTATAGATATTAAGTTATGATTTTTGCAAGCTATAACGAGTAATTAAAATATTTTCTAATTGCACCAATTATAATTAACCAAAATAGTGGAATTTTTTTTGTAAATGGGTAGAACACACTTTCTTGATAGGAATACACATTTAATTTGTTAAATTTGGATTTGAAATCACTACAAGGATACCCCCTATAAAGCAACACAAATTCCACAACATTTTGACTATATGTTACAAAATTCAGTGTAGGTACACATATAAGCGATGCAGCTCATGTGTTGCAGAGTTGAAGCTCATGACCATATTGTAGTACATAAGTTGCAAGAGAACATTACGTTGCCTGGTATATGTTGCAAATTATATTTATTATAAGACTGTAAATATACATAATAAAAAGCAAAAAGTAATTATACATGCATGTACACATAAGGAATGTGGCACGGAAATATTTGCTATGCATTCAGCAAAACCAAATCACGTGAAGTCCCTCTCTTTTATTCTTGGATACAGATTTATATCAGATCGATCTAGGTTTTTTTTCTTTAGGGCTAGATTTTTTTTGGGTGATCCTTAGGGTAGATCGATCTAGGTCTCTTCCTCCAACTACGACACAAATCAATAATGGGATGTCCTGTTGTTGTTTTTTATAGAGAGAAATGGAATCTCTTCTCTTTTTCGAGAATCTAAATGGAATCTCTTCTTGTTGAGCGATGGCGGAGATGGGCCCCAGGCAGCCGGGGCCATTGACTGGGCGTAAGAAAAAGTCCCAGCCCGCTGTAAAAAAAATCTTTCGACCTGGCGCACAGCCCGCTCCTAACCTCTAAGCTGGGCCTCACATCTTAGCCCAATACTACACTACCGATCGAGAAAAGAACGCACCGCGGTGAGACCGAGAGCTCCTGCTCGACGCTCGTGAGCGTCAAAACGAGCTGGTTTCGCTAAAGGTAGCACGCAAATGGCCCAGCTCAATTCGCAGGCGCCGAGCGAATCGCAAAAAGAAAGCGCACCAACTGGGAGTCGAACTCCCAACATAGCGATGCGTACTAGCACTGCTAGCCAGCTAAGATCTGAACTGAGTACGGCTGATATATCGCACTACGTGATATAAAATCAAAAAGCGGCAGGTCTAAGTTTCCTCAACTTTTTCAACATTTATTGGACAAAAATTAGAACATTTAAAAAAATGCGACCAAATGTATGGAAATACTAATTTTTTCTAATATTCATTTTTAAGACATGAACATTTTCTGAACAAATTTTGAAAATCTGAACAATTTTTTTAACAGTGAACAATTTTAAAAAGTAATTTAAAATACTCGCTGAACATTTTCTTAGTACACCATGAACATTATTTAAATAGACACTGAACATTATTTTTAAAATACAACGAAATTTTGTCAAATGCACTTGAACAAAATTTCTATACACGACGAACATTATTTATACAGGAGTGAACATTTTTTTAAATGTATAGTGAACTTTTTTTGCGGGAAAGGAACTTTCATTAATCAAACCAAATGGTTACATTCAGAGGTTGTGAACATTTTTCATTAATACGGTGAACAGAAGGGAATTCCAAACTTTTTTGAAGACTTGAACAAAATTTGAAAACAGGAACAATAATCAAAAAACGTGAACAAAATTTGGACTTTGAAACATTTTTCTGAAAATTCTGATTTTTTTGGAAATATTGAATTTACGAAAATATAAAAATGGAAACAAAAAACAGTAGAAAAAGAAAAGAAAAGGAACAAATAAGCATGAAGAAAAAGAAAAACAAAAATGGAAAATAAAAATAATTAAGAAAAAGGAACCGGTTCCTCGCTGCAAGGGGGCCGGCCCATGGCGGTCGCCCGCTTCGCTTCGCTTCAGCTAACGGGCGCCCCTATTCCTCGCATTAAGCGAGATGAGATGGGATTCTCGCTTCGCTTCGCTTCAGCTAACGGGCGCCCCTATTCCTCGCATTAAGTGAGATGAGATGGGATTCTCGCGTCGATCGCTTCAGCTAACGGGCGCCCCTATTCCTCGCATTAAGCGAGACGAGATGGGTTTCCCGCGTCGATCGCTTCAGCTAACGGGCGCCCCTATTCCTCGCATTAAGCGAGACGAGATGGGATTCTCGCGTCGATCGCTTCAGCTAACGGGCGCCCCTATTCCCCGCATTAAGCGAGACGAGATGGGATTCTCGCGTCGATCGCTTCAGCTAACGGGCGCCCCTATTCCTCGCATTAAGCGAGACGAGATGGGATTCTTGCATCGATCGCTTCAGCTAACGGACGTCCCTATTCCCCGCATTAAGCGAGATGTATTGGGCTGGTCCACTGCAGGGTACATATTCAGAAAAAACAAGAGTTAAAATTGGTTCTACGTGGGAATCGATCCTGAGATCAACTTGTTGCTTCCTTGCACTTCTAGCCACTACCACAAACTCAACTTGTTGTACAACATGGAGAGCGCAGCCTACTAGAAGAAAAATGAGCGAGGTATTACGGTGCTTACCTCCTTTCCTTGCTTTTAGTTTTTTTTCATCTTTACTCATCTAATTCAACACGCTTGTCTGTGCCGTTTCTTTTACTCGGTTTTTCCATGCTTTTCATGAAAAAATATCGGTTAACGAACACATAAAATGTTGAATAAGCACTAAAAATGTTGAACGAGTATTGAAAAAATGTTGAATAAATATTAAAAGATGTTGAATAATTATTAAAAATGTTGAATAAGTATTTAAAATGTTGAGAAAGTATTTGACAAATGTTGAAATAGGTATCAAGAGTTGTAGAACGAGTGTTTTAAAAAGGTTGAACAAGTTTTTGAAAAATGTTGAATGGGTATTAAAAATGTTGAATAACTATTCAAAATGCTGAACAAGTATTTGACAAATGTTGAATAGGTATTAAGAATTGTTGAACTAGTGTTTAATAAATGTTGGGAAGTTTTTCAAATTTTTTAATAACTATTTAAAATGCTGAACAAGTATTTGAAAATGTTGAATAAGTATTTACAAATGTTAAACGACTACTTGAAAAATGTTAAACATGTATTTGAATTTTGAAGAGTGTTGAATAAGTATCGTTTGGACAATGTTGAATGTGTATACAAAAGATGTTGATCACTTATTAAAAACATATTTTTGACACATATGAAAATGTAGAATGAAATCAAAAACATCATAAGAAAAATAACAAAAAAGATGGAGAAGAAAAAAAAGAAAACCAAACAAAAAATGAAGAAGAAAAAATGTAAGAAAACAAAAAAGAAGAAACAAAATACAAGAAAGGAGAAAAATAAAAGAAAACAGGAAAAAACGGCTCCACTAGCCTCAAGTAGTACATGCTCTATAACTTTTCGCTAGAGGCACCTTGGTGGTGTGGCTAGCGACTAGACCTGGCGATGGGCAGCCCGGCCCGGTCGGCCCGACCCGGCCCGACACGAAAAAGCCCGACCCGGCCGGCCTGACACTACACCCGGGCCGGGCTCGGGCTTAGATTTTGAGCCCGAGGTCGGGCCGGGCTTGGGCCCGGGCCCGCTGTTTTCGAGATTTACTGAAGGGGCTCGGCCCGTGGCCCGAGGCCTGACGGGTTTTAACACTTTCAGGCCGGGCTTGGGCCCAAAAATCAGGCCCGACGGTCGGGCTGGGCTCGGGCCTAGGTTTTCTGTCACAGGCTTCGGTAGGCCCGGCCCAGCCCGACAGATGGCCAGGTATATTGGCGACACCTGAGATTAGCCTCGGGACTAGGGATTGAATCCTGCATCTCCATATTTCTACACTGTATTTTTTAATCAGCGCGCGTCAGTGGGCCGGCCCAATACGACGTAGATAGAGGAAAACCTTCAGGAGAGCTTGCCCGATGCTCGCTTAAAGCGACAAATAGTCGCCGCGAGTGAGACCTCCACGCAAGTGATCGAGGAATCGAACTTGCGAACACACGATCAAGAGTTAACGTTCTCTACCACTCAAACTACCGCGGGTTGATGATTACTTGGCCGTGTGAATATTTAGGAACTAAATACAGCGACAAATCAATTTGGCGTGATAAGATCATGAAGGAGGAGTTACCCCCGCAATTGCGAAGGTTCGTGGGTGCTTCCTCCACTGCCTCGATGCCGGCGGAAGATCCTAGTAATCGCGGAGCAGCATCATAGCTAAGGAGACGATGGCCAGACAAGTGGCCCAGTGGGAGTGGCGCAATGCGGCATGCCACTTGGCATTTGTGAAATTCGATGTGACACCGGCCTGGGTCCTCCCAGACCCTAACCTCACTTAGGCCTGTGCTCGTGACCTATCGTTGGCTAGAGGGAATTGCAAGGGATCGGCCATTGACGGCACACACAGTGCATGCAAGGTGTTCGATGAAATGGCTCAATAAGTCAACGTGAGAAGGAAGAAGGTAGGAGAGAGAAATAATGCCACTTGGACAAAGACCGGTCAAAACCACGCCAAGTCGGCAGTGATATCGGGTCTGCCTAGACAAGGGACAGAACTTGTCCGGTTTCAAGAGTTGTGGGTGCAAATTGTCTAGTTTGGGAGTTGAGTGACTAAATCTAACTTCGTCAAGAGTTGAGTAACGAAAAATATACTTTCCTCTAATTTATAATATATTAAACGTACATCTGTTTCAATGAGTTTCGTCAAATTTGCATGAATTGTGTTTGAATTTGTTTATATTGCAGGCGGGCGTTTGGGAGAAGCTCGTATCATTGTGTACCCAAAAAATATTGTGTCTGTTTTGACGGCGGACGTTTGCAATGACCTTGAACCTCTCGCTATCGCCACCGCGCTGCTCATCGCCCGCCGCCGCCTATCTCCCATAGTTGGTGCCTCCATGGTCTCGTTCCCACATGCCTCTTTTACTGCCTAGGTCGAGGGCACACCCCGTGCTTTGCCTCTACACAGCGAACCACACCGGAGTCTAACTGCACGGAGAATTTTTCAGGTTGTTCTTTCTCCCGATCTCCTCCCATCGTAGAATATCCCAAAATCCTAGCATCATCCATCGGGTGCGGCAGTTGCCAGCGCGCCGCGCCGTGCGGCCGCCGAGGAGTCATAGTCCTCGGTCTCGCCCTGCCCCCTCTCCTCCGCGCCCGCCGACATGGGTCGTGTCTCCGTTTCCTCGGCCATGTCGCCGGCCGCAGGGTTGCGGTCCGGTGTCGGCGCCGACAGAGTTCCCGTCTTCTCCCCTACATCACAAGTGCAGTGCCGGCCTGCCTACGTCGGGGTTGCTTGCCACATGGCCGACCCGAAGGTGGAGAATTGCGACCAGGTTCAATACCAAACCTCATCCCTGATCCTCCATAGCGAGCGCTAAAGATCAGTCGTTTTTTCGTATTCCGTATATATGAACTGAAAACACCAGTTTCAGGGCAAGAATGAATGAGATAATAAAATCACAAGATAGGAAGGCTGACCGCATACCCACCCCTGAAACCCACCCCCGCGTCGCCAACCCTAGGCGACACGGGGGCGATTCCCCACCGTCGGCCCTAGGCGTCCGCGTTCCTCTCCTCCCTCCTGTCGCCGCCTGAGGCCACGCCGATGCAGCCTAGCCAATGACGGCGGCGGCAGGGCCTTTCCCCCTCGCGCGGTGGTGGTGTCCTCCTGGCGGCGGCTAATGGGTCGGCGGTTCACTGGCAGCAAGGCACAACAGGTGATCGGCGGCGAGTGCATCGAAGGGGACTGCGCAGGCGCCCTCTCCGTGGCTGAGGAGCACCTATGGCGGCGGCCCAGATCACGGCCCCTGCGGTGCCTAGATGGGTTTCGGCGGGCCAGCAGATCTGGAGGCCGTTTACATGTAACATCCCAAATTTTCAATTTGGATGTTATACATAGGTCATCATATGCATATCATATTTTATTTGCATTTTGTTGGTGATCCAAGAAATCCTAAGCAACTCAAGGACCCAAGGAGAGAGTTGGGGATTTCATTTATTTTCATATTTGAATTTTCTCAAATTTGAAAAGAGGATCAATTTGATTTTAGTATTTTTCTCTCCAAAATATTTCCAATATTAAAAATAAAACAGAGAAGATAATATGACTTCTTTAAAAAGAGAGGAATATTGGAGGAGAAATGTTAAAATAAAAATTATATTTTATTTGGATTTTATTTGCTATTTTATTTGAATTAGAAAAATATGCATTTTTGAAAATTGCATTTTTAGACCAGAAAAATATTCAGTTTGTTCTAAATATTAGGTTTAGACGGTGAAAATTGTTTCTGGTATTTTTAGCATTTTTTATTTTATTAGGATTTTATTCGGGCGGAATTTATTTAAAAAAATATTTTCCCGCCCGACTAGGCTGAAGCCCAGTCGAGCAGGCCGCGGCCCACCTGCGCGCCACCTTTCTCCCGCGCGGGGAGACCGAGCCGCCGCCGCCACCCGAGTCCGACCGGGGCACGACTCCTGGTCCGACCCGGCACCCCCTCCCACAAGGCGAAGCCTCCCCCCTCGCGTTTATAAGCGCCCGCCCCGCTGCCTCCTCCTCCCGTCCCGAGCCACCGCCGTCGTTGCCGCTCGCCGCTGCTGTCCTGCTGCCGCCACTAGCGCCGCCCGCTTCTGAAGCCCTGCGCCACCGACGCCGAAGCCGCCGCCACGCAGTTCGCCGGATCCTGCCGCCGCCCGCCGTTTTTTTAAAGAACCGGTAAAGACCGAACCGTCGCCTAGTATTTTTTGGGGGTTTTCGTTAGATCGGTTTAGTTCTGTTTTTTTCGAGTTCGCTAATTAGCGAGCGTTCGTTCGAATGTCTCTGTTAGCGAACGTATTCGCTCGTTTGACCCTGATAGCGAACGTTCGTTCGATAGCCTTTTCTTTTTATTTTATTTTCGGCCAGGGACCTATCCGCGATTTTTATCGCAGATTAGCCCCTGATCTTCAAACCTTCACAGTTTTTTGCTCGCTCGTCCAAATCCAGTGAAACCAACGCCAAAATCTTCGTCTTGCTCCCCTCTTTCCAGATAACCAACTTGAACATGGTTTTGACAATTTAAAATGTGGCTGCAAGCAGATTTGAATTCAAACTTCTTTTGATCGTAGTTTGAGTTTCGTAGCTCCGATTCGATTGATTCTTTTTGCAGATCGAAGCTCTTCGCTTGTACTTTCAATTTGGATATTTTCTCTTGAGTTTTACCCTTGCATCTATTTCTTGAGTGCTTATATATATGTTATTGTTTGTTTGCAATAGAGTTTCCAGAGTGCGAAGCGCGCTACTACGAGTCACTAGGGTTTTTAGATCATGAGCAAGGCAAGTAACACTTTGATCATACCCCTTTATTACCCAGTTTTTATGCATTAGTTTCAATCCTCAAACATTGCATGGTTAGGACCCGTTTAACATGTGGGTTTTGGGAAGTAGATGTTGAGGTAGTACATATTGCCCTTTCATTCAAACCTCGGGAGTTACTACATTACGCTTTTTATACTTTGCTATGCTATGCTCGTAGACGTGGTTTGGATTGAGTGATTCATGACAGTTCTGAGAATTATTATGAACTAAGGGTTTATTTAAGGTGACTACTTTAACACACATCTGGGTGGATTAGTTGAGGCACCCTGGAGTACCCAGTGGTTGTCTGGGCACCTGGAGCAATCCAGCGCTGTCCTGGGATATCCCGGAGTACCCGTGTGATTATCCTATGGTTTCCCACCCAGGCTCAAAGGGATCATAAAATTATTCATGCTGGAAACTTTCGTGTACAGCCACAAGCCATTATGGGCTCTGGCATAGTTGAGTAAGTTGCAGGAAACCTTTCCATGATGGGCTAGCAGATGGGGATTGTAGGTGTACTGGCCTATCTATCAGTTAAGGCGACCTCTTCGAAAAGACTGTGTCTCCGTCATCCGTTTCTCAAACATCATGCAGTGCGAGAAATACAACGGAGGAGATCGAGTCTTGTGGGAAAAAGTGCGCAAACCTCTGCAGAGTGTACAAACTAATCATGGTTAGTCATGTCCCCGGTTATGGACATCTTCAGTATCTGGTGCTTGAATTATTGATTTGATCTCATCATTTTACTTAATTAAATTGTTGGGTTGATGATTACTTTAATTTGGGATTGAGTTGGAGGAACCTTCTCAATATTTCAAGAAACTTTGTAGTTATATAAAATATATTCCTTTGTTGTAGGGAAAAACGAGCTTTCTGCAAATGCTAAACATAGAGCCTCCACCAGCCAAATATGCATATAGTTATAGCTGTTACTTGTTCATTGTTTTATAATGTTATCTTGCCAGCATATTCCATGTGCTGACCTACACAGGCCGCAACGTATTATGTTGCAGAGTTTTTAGACGAAGAGTAAGGTGCGCTAGGTCGTTGTCGTGCATTCAGCTATGCCATTGGAGTTGATGGATTCATTTTACCTTTGAAACTTCCGATGTTATCTTATTTAGATGGCCTTTAGCCATATTATTGTAATAAGTTCTCTTTTGAGACATTCAGTGTAATAAGTGTGTGATTGAACTCTGTTATAAATCCTTCAAGTATTGTGTGTGTCAGCATTACCGATCTAGGGATGACACTTATACACAGAGATTTCACTGTCTGAGGTCGGATCACTACAAGATGGTATCAGAGCACACGCTGACTGTAGGACGCAACCACTAAGATGAGCCATAGGACCCTGTTCTCTACTCATTTTTGACTCTTATCCATTTTCTACTCTATAGATGGCGGACCCAAGGAATAAGTTTGCTCAACCAGATGAAGATACACCTTTTGGACGACACTTGAAGGAAGCCACTAGGTACATGGACATCGGAATACCAAGCTTCATCGGGACCTACATTGCCACTTTACCGGAAGAGGAGCGTTGGATGATTCGAGTTCATGTTCCAGGAAGGACATTCGCGCCAGTTACTGAGCCCATAGAGTTTTCCTTTGATGCACCAACCTGAAGTCTAGGAAAGAGCATGGAAGCCCACATCACCATGGGACGCATCTGCGAAGTTTACCACAAGGATCTTAAGGACACCATCTACCAGATATGTGCTACCTCTTAAGCATGTGTTGGTTCTCCCTTGAAGAGGAAAGGGTGATGCAGCAAAGCAGCGTAAGTATTTCCCTCAGTTTTTGAGAACCAATGTATCAATCCAGTAGGAGACCACGCGCGAGTCACCTCGTACCTACACAAACAAATAAGAACCTCGCAACCAACACGATAAAGGGGTTGTCGATCCCTTCACGGCCACTTGCAAGAGTAAGATCTGATAGAGATAATAATAATAAGATAAATATTTTTGGTAATTTTATGATATAAATTGAAAGTAAAGATTGCAAAATAAAATAGATTGGAAACTTGTATGATGGAAAATAGACCTGGGGGCCATAGGTTTCAATAGTGGCTTATCTCAAGATAGCATAAGTATTACGGTGGATGAACAAATTACGGTCGAGCAATTGATAGAATTGAGCATAGTTATTAGAATATCTAGGTATGATCATGTATATAGGCATCACGTCCGTGACAAGTAGACCGACTCCTCCTGCCTGCATCTACTACTATTACTCCACACATCGAGCGCTATCCAGCATGCATCTAGAGTATTAAGTTCATAAGAACGGAGTAACGCTTTAAGAAAGATGACATGATGTAGACGGATAAACTCATGCAATATGATATAAACCCCATCTTTTTATCCTCAATGGCAACAATACAATACGTGTCGTTTCCCCTACTTTCACTGGGATCGAGCACCGCAATATTGAACCCAAAGCTAAGCACTTCTCCCATTGCAAGAAAGATCAATCTAGTAGGCCAAACCAAACTGATAATTCAAAGAGACTTGCAAAGATAACCAATCATACATAAAAGAATTCAGAGAAGATTCAAATATTGTTCATAGATAATATTGATCATAAACCCACAATTCATCGGATCTCGACAAACACACCACAAAAGAAGATTACATCGAATAGATCTCCAAGAGAATCGAGGAGAACTTTGTATTGAGATCCAAAGAGAGAGAAGAAGCCATCTAGCTAATAACTATGGACCCGAAGGTCTGAAGTAAACTACTCACACATGATCGGACAGGCTATGGTGTTGATGTAGAAGCCCTCCATGATCAATGCCCCCTCCGACGGAGCGCCGGAAAAGGCCCCAAGATGGGATCTCACGGGTACAGAAGGTTGAGGCGGTGGAATTAGGTTTTCGTGGTGCCCTCTGATGTTTTCAGGGTACGTAGGTATATATAGGAGGAAGAAGTAGGTCGGTGGAGCCACGAGGGGCCCACGAGGGTGGAGGGCACACCCAGGGGGTAGGCACACCCCCTGCCTCATGGCCTCCTCGTTGATTGCTTGACGTCCACTCCAAGTCCTCTGGATCACGTTTGTTCCAAAAATCACGCTCCCGAAGGTATCATTCCGTTTGGACTCCGTTTGATATTCTTTTTCTACGAAACACTAAAATAGGCAGAAAAATACAATTTGGGTTGGGCCTCCGGTTAATAGGTTAGTCCCAAAAATAATATAAAAGTGTATAAATAAGCCCATTAAACATCCAAATTAGAATATATATATATATAATAGCATGGAACAATACAAAATTATAGATACATTGGAGACGTATCAAGCATCGCCAAGCTTAATTCCTGCTCGTCCTCGAGTAGGTAAATGATAAAAACAGAATTTTTGATTTGGAATGCTTCCTAACATATTTCTCAATGTAATTTTCTTTATTGTGGCATGAATGTTAAGATCTGAAAGATTCAAGATAAAAGTTTAATATTGACATAAAAATAATAATACTTCAAGCATATTAACTAAGCAATCATGGCTTCTCAAAATAACATGGCCAAAAAAGTTATCCCTACAAAATCATATAGTTTGGCTATGCTCTATCTTCATCACAGAAAATATTAAATCATGCACAACCCCGATAACAATCCAAGCAATTGTTTCATACTTTTGATGTTCTCAAACTTTTTCGACTTTCACGCAATACATGAGTGTGAGCCATGGACATAGCACTATAGGTGGAATAGAATGGTGGTTGTGGAGAAGACAAAAAAGGAGAAGATAGTCTCACATCAACTAGGCGTATCAACGGGCTATGGAGATGCCCATCAATAGATATCAATGTGAGTGAGTAGGGATTGCCATGCAACGGATGCACTAGAGCTATAAGTGTATGAAAGCTCAACAAAAGAAACTAAGTGGGTGTGCATCCAACTTGCTTGCTCACGAAGACCTAGGGCAATTTGAGGAAGCCCATCATTGGAATATACAAGCCAAGTTCTATAATGTAAAATTCCCACTAGTTTATGAAAGTGACAACATAGGAGACTCTCTATCATGAAGATCATGGTGCTACTTTGAAGCACAAGTGTGGAAAAAGGATAGTAACATTGTCCCTTCTCTCTTTTTCTCTCATTTTTTATTTGGGCCTTCTTTTTTTGGCCTCTTTTATTTTTTTTCATCTGGAGTCTCATCCTGACTTGTGGGGGAATCATAGTCTCCATCATCCTTTCCTCACTGGGACAATGCTCTAATAATGATGATCATCATCACACTTCTTTTTACTTACAACTCAAGAATTACAACTCAATACTTAGAACAAAATATGACTCTATCTGAATGCCTCCGGCGGTGTACCGGGATATGCAATGAATCAAGAGTGACATGTATGAAAAAAAATTATGAACGGTGGCTTTGCCACAAATACGATGTCAACTACATGATCATGCATGTCGATATGACAATGATGAAGCGTGTCATAACAAATGGAACGGTGGAAAGTTTCATGGCAATATATCTCAGAATGGCTATGGAAATGCCATAATAGGTAGGTATGGTGGCTGTTTTGAGGAAGGTATATGGTGGGTGTATGATACCAGCGAAAAGTGCGCGGTAATAGAGAGGCTAGCAAATGTGGAAGGGTGAGAGTGCATATAATCCATGGACTCAACATTAGTCATAAAGAACTCACATACTTATTGCAAAAATCTATTAGTTATCGAAACAAAGTACTACGCGCATGCTCCTAGAGGGGTAGATTGGTAGGAAAAGACCATCGCTCGTCCCCGACCGCCACTCATAAGGAAGACAATCAATAAATAAATCATGCTCTGACTTCATCACATAACAGTTCACCATACATGCATGCTACGGGAATCATAAAGTTCAACACAAGTATTTCTAAAATTCACAACTACTCAACTAGCATGACTCTAATATCACCATCTCCATATCTCAAAACAATTATCAAGTATCAAACTTCTCATAGTATTCAATGCACTTATATGAAAGTTTTTATTATGCTTAAAAGAAAATTACCATGCTGTTCTAAATGACTCTCAAAATAATATAAGTGAAGCATGAGAGATCAATTATTTCTATAAAATAAAACCACCACCGTGCTCTAAAAGATATAAGTGAAGCACTAGAGAAAAAACTATATAGCTCAAAAGATATAAGTGAAGCACATAGAGTATTCTAATAAATTCCGATTCATGTGTGTCTCTCTCAAAAGGTGTGTATAGAAAGGATGATTGTGGTAAGCTAAAAAGGAAAGACTCAAATCATACAAGACGCTCCAAGAAAAACACATATCATGTGGTGAATAAAAATATAGCTCCAAGTAAAGTTACCGATGAACGAAGAAAAAAGAGGTGATGCCTTCCGGGGCATCCCCAAGCTTAGGCTTTTTGGTTTCCTTGAATTTTACCTTGGGGTGCCTTGGGCATAACCAATATTAGGCTCTTGCCACTCCTTGTTCCGTAATCCATGAAATCTTTACCCAAAACTTGAAAACTTCACAACACAAAACTTAACAGAAAATCTCGTGAGCTCCGTTAGCGAAGGAAAACAAAACACCACTTCAAGGTACTGTAGTGAACTCATTATTTATTTATATTTTTGTTAAACCTACTGTATTCCAACTTTTCTATGGTTTATAAACTCCATTACTAGCCATAGATTCATCAAAATAAGCAAACAACACACGAAAAACAGAATCTATCAAAAACAGAACAGTCTGTAGTAATCTGTATCAAACGCATACTTCTGAACCCCAAAAATTCTAAAATAAATTTCTGGACGTGAGGAATTTATCTATTAATCATCTGCAAAAAGAATTAACTAAATATCACTCTCCATTAAAAAATGGCAGCAATTCTCGCGAGCGCTAAAGTTTCTGTTTTTACAGCAAGATCAAAAAGACTTTCCCCAAGTCTTCCCAATGGTTCTACTTGGCACAAACACTAATTAAAAGCAAAAAACACAACCAAAACAGAGGCTAGATAAATTGTTTATTACTAAACAGGAATAAAAATAAAATTGGGTTGCCTCCCAACAAGCGCTATTGTTTAACGCCCCTAGCTAGGCATAAAAGCGAGGATAGATCTAGGTATTATCATCTTTGGTAGGCAATTCTTCAATAGAACACTTATAACCCTTAGTAGTTTCCTTCTTTCTATTAATGATTAAGATCCTAGGAAAGAAATCAAGAAAATTATTTGTAGCAAAAGGTTCCTTAATGATAGTAAGAAAGTTGGGGTGAACACTTATGGATTTGAGATCCGCATTTTCCTTACTAGAAGTTTCACCCTTATTCTTAGGAACGTACATTAATTTGGCAACTTTGGTAGGGGGTTTGAAGTATTCCTTAAAGCGGAAAAAGTGGACCCCAAGTTGGTAATAATACCCTCAATTTTATCAATTCTAGTGGAATCTTGGTCAATTCTTTCATTAACTACAAGTTCTTTTTCTTTAAAACTTTTCAGAGCAACTCCTACCTTAGATCAATATTGGGTAATTTGGTTATGGATCTTTTTCTCCAAATTCTCAATCAATTCAACAGTGGAAACTTTATTTCAATAATATTGAGCCTTTGCATAACATGTTCCAAAGTTAACATAGTTCCATTAACCAAGAGAGGTGGTGTGCCAAACAAATCTATCATAGCATTGTAAGAATCAAAAGTGTGGCTACCCAAGAAATTTCCTCCGGTAATGGTATCAAGAATATATCTATTTCAAGGAATGATGCCTACATAAAAATTGCGAAGAAGAACATAAGTAGATTGCTTCCTAGTAGATTTATTTTGCGCATTGCAAATTCTGAACCAAGCATCTTTTAGATTTTCTCCCTCCCTTTGTTTAAAATTAAGGACCTCATTATCGGGAGATAAAGGAGTAGATAAAGGACTAGCCATAACGACAAAGCAAGCAAAAGAAAGGGCGAATGAAAAAGAGGGCGAATAGAACGGCAAGGGTGAAATGGGGGAGAGGAAAACGAGAGGCAAATGTCAAATAACGTAATGCGAAGGATAAGAGTTGGGATGGGTACTTGGTATGTCTTGACTTGGCGTAGATCTCCCCGGCAACGGCGCCAGAAATCCTTCTTGCTACCTCTTGAGCATGTGTTGGTTTTCCCTTGAAGAGGAAAGGGTGATGTAGCAAAGCAGCATAAGTATTTTCCTAAGTTTTTGAGAACCAAGGTATCAATCGAGTAGGAGAACACGCGCGAGTCACCTCGTACCTACACAAACAAATAAGAACCTCGCAACCAACGCGGTAAAGGGGTTGTCAATCCCTTCGTGGCCACTTGCAAGAGTGAGATCTGATAGAGATAATAATAATAAGATAAATATTTTTGGTATTTTTATGATATAAATTGAAAGTAAATATTGCAAAATAAAATAGATTGGAAACTTGTATGATGGAAAATAGACCCGGGGGCCATAGGTTCCACTAGTGGCTTCTCTCAAGATAGCATAAGTATTACGGTGGGTGAACAAATTACTGTCGAGCAATTGATAGAATTGAGCATAGTTATCAGAATATCTAGGTATGATCATGTATATAGGCATCACGTCCGTGACAAGTAGACCGACTCCTGCCTGCATCTATTACTATTACTCCACACATCGACCGCTATCCAGCATGCATCTAGAGTATTAAGTTCATAAGAACGGAGTAACGCTTTAAGCAAGATGACATGATGTAGAGGGATAAACTCATGCAATATGATATAAACCCCATATTTTTATCCTCGATGGAAACAATACAATACGTGTTGTTTCCCCTGCTGTCACTGGGATCGAGCACCGCAAGATTAAACCCAAAGCTAAGCACTTCTCCCATTGCAAGAAAGATCAATCTAGTAGGCCAAACCAAACTGATAATTCGAAGAGACTTGCAAATATAAGCAATCATACATACAAGAATTCAAAGAAGATTCAAATATTGTTCATAGATAATCTTGATCATAAACCCACAATTCATCGGATCTCGACAAACACACCGCAAAAGAAGATTACATCGAATAGATCTCCAAGAGAATCGAGGAGAACTTTGTATTGAGATCCAAAGGGAGAGAAGAAGCCATCTAGCTAATAACTATGGACCCGAAGGTCTGAAGTAAACTACTCACACATCATTGGAGAGGCTATGGTGTTGATGTAGAAGCCCTCCGTGATCAATGCCCCCTCCAGGGGAGCGTCGGAAAAGGCCCCAAGATGGGATCTCACGGGTACAGAAGGTTGCGGTGGTGGAATTAGGTTTTCGTGGTGCCCTCTGATGTTTTCAGGGTACGTTGGTATATATAGGAGGAAGTAGGTCGGTGGAGCCACGAGGGGCCCACCAGGGTGGAGGGCGCGCCCAGGGGGGTAGGCGTGCCCCCTGCCTTGTGGCCTCCTCATTGATTGCTTGACGTCCACTCCAAGTCCTCTGGATCACGTTTGTTCCAAAAATCACGCTCCCGAAGGTTTCATTCCGTTTGGACTCCGTTTGATATTCTTTTTCTGCGAAACACTGAAGTAGGCAAAAAAATACCAATTTGGGCTGGGCCTCCGGTTGATGGGTTAGTCCCAAAAATAATATAAAAGTGTATAAATAAGCCCATTAAACATCCAAAACATAATATATATATAATAGCATGGAACAATCAAAAATTATAGATAGGTTGGAGGCGTATCAATATGCAGACGCCGAGATGAGCAATGGGAGATGATTTGCACCAAGAGGGACAAGTCCATTGCAGCCTACCATTACTAGGGAAAACTTTATACACAGAATCTTAGCAGCAGCGCGGTTTAAAAACAGACGCTACTGCAAATTAGCAGTAGCGAGATTCAGAAAACCATGCTACTAATAGCACAGTAGTAGTAGCGGTCTAGGTGGAACAAGCGCTACTACTATAATTGCCACGGCGTTGCCCCCAGGCTAGATATAGTAGTAGCGCCCTTCCGAGGACGCGCTACTGCTAAAGTAGTTAGTAGCAAAGTTTTTCTTCAAAACACGCTACTGCTAAGTATTGCACCTAATTAAGTTTAGTCCCGTACTGCTAAGCGAACAAGGTGTTTACCACCTTAAATATGTTACTTCTCAAACTATCTCAAGCACTTGGTCTTCATTGAACTATATGTGTAGGATTTGTGGCTGCAATATGAATCTTCACTAGTGCTTATACAGGTACTGTGAGGATTCATGTTGACTATTTAGATTCTACACAAAAAGATCAATGGTGACCAATGTATATTTTTGAAGTTTTTACATGCTTAGACTTAGCAGTAGCGTTTTTTCAGGGCAAAGCGCTACTGATATTATAAAACAGAAAGGAATAGTTGTAGCGCGTTTTGCTTGACACGCTATAGCTAACTTAGCTATAGCGCGTTCCGGCAAAACGCGTTGCTGCTAGTTTGACTTGACCCCCGGTCGTGCGGGCTCAAAATTTCGCTAAGTCCTTCCCCTTCACTCCCCCCTCTTCCCCAACTGCACCATCGCCGTCGTCGCCCTGCCGCTCTCGACCTCACCGCCGCCGCCCTCAACCTCACCACCGCCGCCGCCCACCGCACACCCTCGACACCGCCCCCGACCTCGACGCCGCCCCTGACCCCGACATCGACGCTGCCCTCCGCCGCGCGCCCGAGCCCCGACCCCGTCCTCGACGCCGCCTGCCCCTCCCTTGCCGCAATCACCGTAAGGCTCTGCCTCTCCTCTCCCCTACCCTCCCCTCTCTCTCTCTCTGCTAGGGCAATTCATATATGTGTTGATGCTGTGTTGATGTTCATATGAACCCTAGGAGTTCATATGAACCATATATTTGTTTAGGGCAGTAGGCATTTTTTAGCATTTAGGAAAAATGATTAGCAAATTTTTTTAGGAAATTAGCTACGGCAATTTTGTATGAAAATGCCTAAATAGTAATTTCATTCAAAAAACAAAAAACAGAATTGTTTTTCTCTCAAAACCTTGGTTAAACTAATTGTTGCTATGTAAACAAAAAACAAGATTGTTGTTATATGATATATGTCATTGATGTTTATTTGCATATTCCATTATTGAAGTGGTTCGATTGTGCCCAAGTGGCTTTGTTGTTTCCAGGGAATGAAGTCGAGTGGCCTATGTTTTGCCGGAATGTTGATTCATTTCCGTTTTGACAAATTTCAGGTTCTCGATTTGTCCACTTTTTAGTAAAAGTCATGTCGAAATTTTCTGTGAATTTCGGCATGACTTGTGCTAAAACTAGGACATATCGAGTGCCCGGGATTTGCCGCACCAGGAAGGAGTCAACATTCCTGCAAAGCATAGGCCGTTTTTATGTCATTATTCATTTTATTAGGTATAGAATTAATTGACTAGATTTAATCATAAGAACTAGTTGAATTAATAGAACTAGTTGAACATGTCACATTTGTTGTTATTTTTTTAGTTAAAGCAATTTTTCCCGCATCGACATCGACGATGCCTATCCCGCATCCTCGTCGTCGAGTCGACGGAAGACACCTGTATCACCAGATGGGCCATGTCCGGGACTGGGCTCCGCCGGGGTGGTACTGGGAGGTGCTACCTACCGGGGGGCGCAGGTTGGTGAGGAGCCAGCCTGTCGTTGACCCGAACCTTCTTTGGTGGTGGTCGCGTGGGCCAGTGACGGTCCAGAGGCTCGAGGACCCGCGGAGGTGGTGCGTCACCGTGTTAGTGAGGAGGACACGCACGTCTGTCGCTACTTGTTTGCGTTGTAGCACAGATTCTCCAATACCTGGCAGGTTCTCCAGGGATCTCACTGGAGCTATGATCCTGCGATGGTTCCTTCTCTTTGGGTGTACACCGCCCGCGCCGATACCCGTCGTGCGCTAGGGTTTTAGTTGTATTAATGATGTTATATGTATGGTACTATTCGGGGTGTATTAGTGATAATATTCGACGATGTACGGATGCATGAGATGATTTACTTTTGCTTATTGAATGCATGCTAATTTGAATACTTATTTATTTTATGATTTGGTTTTGCTTATTGAATGCTCATGTCAATATGAGTCCTATAAGATATTTTGAGTATCCTAGTAGTTGTCTTTGATCGAATTCAATTAATGTTTCAACTATGAACATAGGAAATGTCTGACAACGAAAAGGATTTCGGTATTTGCAAATACTGCAAAGACGAGCGCGGCATGTGCGACGGAATCTTCCTAGATGATGATAGGTGCTTCAGCATCAAGCTGGACGTGAACTTCGAAGTGGATACAGTAAGTCACAACGACAAGTCTTTTTTCGTAATTAAGCATGACATCTGCTTCATTTGCTTCAACTTATAATTTAATTTTTTTTACTATTCTACTAGTGTATCCCCTGCCATGCAAGAGTTTTTGTCTTGGATAAGATAGGTTTCAGTCGTACTATGGAGGTAAAGAAAGTTTACTTGAAGACCGAGCATGGTTGTATTTTCCACGCAAAATTATACAATGCAAACGACTACACCTATTTTGGATGCAAAACTTGGCGAGCACTATGCAAGACTTATGCATTTGAGCCTGATATGGTTATCACCTTTGATATTCGTCCGGACGATGATATTGAAGGTAATATCGACAGCTGGGTCGATGTGCAGATGCCTCCAGTTGTACCATTATGTGAGTTTCTCAACCATATTTATGTCTTTGATATTGTTTATTCAAAAATAGTTGACAACTAATTTCTATTGTCAGCTTATTTCCGTTCAAGCAAACATGTCCAGCGCTTGGTAGACAGGACCTACTACTATCCCGGGGCTGAACTAAACTGCGAGGAGCTAAGTCATTATGTTTCATGGCTTGAGGATCTTGATACTGTCAAGACAAATTTTCTTCCTGCACTTAGAAATGTTAGTACTAAAAACGTGCGACCAATAGTGTTCGTAATGAACTACGGTCACATCTATTTAGGAAAGATGGTAAGATTTTTACTATTTGTCCTCAGTGCATCTTTTGCATACATTATTTTTTAAGCTAAACTTCATTGCTAAGTATGTTACTATACGATGTTATTCAACAGGGACTCCCGATGAATGTTGTGCCTCATGGGATCGAGACTAAAGGTACCATGAGTATTGTTAGCTTACGGACAATATATCCTACAATGCACTTTAGTGCATTCAGGATTTTTAATAGCGAGGAGTGCTTAATAGTGAAAGACTGGACCAAATTTGTGATGGAGGAGTGTAGAGAAGTACTAGGGGAAGCAATCAGAAGCGCAGCCCATGATTAGGAGACAGGTTCATCTGCATGCTCCAACTTGATGAAGGAGGAGAGCTACACATGTTTTTATGTTATTTTACCTAATCGAAAGTACTACTAGTCCAAACTAGATCAAGTTTGGATTAGTAGTATACTTTTGACATGCACCACATATTGCCTCCACTTGAACCTAATCCACCTTCATTTGACACACTGTTATGGACATAATGATATAAATCTCATAATTGGTATTGTACCAAAATTTGTATAACGGCGTATAAATACACTAAAAATTAAAAAAAATGAAAAAAGAATACTAGTAGCGATGGATAGTAAACACGTTGCAACTAGCTAGATTAGCAGCAGCGCGGGAGAGAACAAGCGTTGCCGCTATGTGTCTTAGCAGTAGCGCGTGTCGCATGTGCTACTGCTAAGTAATAGCTGTAGCGCCTTATTAGTAGCACGGTAGCCCGCGCTACTAGTGGGCATTAAACATGCACTACTACTAGGGTTTTCCCTAGTAGTGTACTTCCAGGAGTTAAACCAGCACATTCATCGTCAGGAGAACCAGATGTGCGCTGGCATGATAGACATGAAGAAGTTGATGACCAGGAACATGGAGGTAGAAGAGGAACTCAAGTCTACATGCGATGGATATGAAGAAGAAATTGCAGTACTACTGGAGAAGAATGAAGACCTGAAGAAGAAGCTAGGAGTATTCATGGGAGACCCTGCGCCAGGAGAGGACAGCCTTCCCGAGGACTACATCATCATCGACGACACCGACTCCGACCCCGATAGTGATGATGATTATGAAGACGAAGCTAGAGCAGATATCATGGAGTCTTCCACCGATCAAAGTTTCTAGTCGACCACCATATTATCAATAGTATTCCCCCATGTATATAGGATAGTTCGAGTATTTTGTAACGACAGTTAGATTGATTGTATGCCATTGTTTGAGTGGTGTGATTATGATTGTGTGTTTGTCTCATGTGCATATGGGTAGTGATTTATCTTTAGACCTCACTCTATTCTAATCTCTCCCCTCTAAACATGTCAGATGCCTCCGAGACGTGACCCCGAATTTGTCTTCCCACCGAAGCTCACTCAGTTGATCCAGCAGCAGAATGCCTTGATGCAGCTACTAGTTCAGAACCGAGGCAACAACAATAACAACAACCCACCGCCACCACCTCCAGTTGACAACTTAGCCCGTTTTCTGAGGTTGAATCCGCCGGTGTTTTCTAGTAGGACCGAGTCGATTGTTGCTGATGACTGGCTCCGCATGATTGGAAGGGAGCTAACCATCGCAGGTTGCATAGATGCTGAGAAGGTGCGCTTTGTCACACATCAATTGGATGGACCAGCAGCCTCATGGTGGGAGAATTACACAGCCACTTTTCCCATAGCCAATGACACATGGGATCAGTTTCAGCAAGCTTTCCGCACATCACATGTCTCAACTGGAGCAATGAGTATGAAGAAGCGTGAGTTTCACAACTTACGCCAGGTAAATCATACTGTGGGGCAGTACGTGGATGAGTTTAGTAAATTAGCCCAATATGCCCCAGATGATGTGGCCACAGATGCCCCAAAGAAAGAGAAGTTTATGGAAGGCTGAATGATGAGCTGAGTATGCAGTTGATGGTAGCAACATTCAATAACTACCAGGATTTGGTAGACAGGGCCCTTATGATCGAAGGCAAGCAACAACAAATAGAGATCCGCAAAAGGAAGTATGGACAAGGGAAGTACAATTCTGGAGTTCAACAGAAGCCTCGCTTTACCCCTAACTCGGGAGGATACAACCATAACCATGGAGGCCATACCCATAATGGAGGAAGCACGCACAATCACAATGGCCCCAAGAATGGAAATGGGAATGGAGCAAGTAGCAGCCAGAACCGTTCCAACCCAGCAACACCCGCCAAGAAGGATCTAAGTCACATTACTTCTTTCAAGTGCGGGAAGACTGGACACTACGCCACCGAATGCCCTGAAGCAAGGAACGGCAATGGAAATGGAAACTCTGGGAAGAAGCCCAACCCTTTCACCAGAGGACAAGTGAACCACGTTAACGTGGAGGAGGTTGAAGAACAGCCAGATGCAGTTATAGGTAAGTTTTTGATTAAGTCATTTACTTCTACTGTTCTTTTTGATACTGGTGCATCACATTCATACATATCAAGGGTATTTGTGGATAAGTAAAAGTTGCCAACCAAAGTCCTTAAAACACATATGCTAGTGAGCTCACCCGGAGCGGAGTATATGGAAAGCAGTGGATGTTTTCAGATGCCATTAGCCATAGGTAGGCACGTTTTCCCCTCAGACCTAATAATCTTGGAATCACAAGGATTGGATGTGATATTAGGCATGGATTGGCTATCCATGTATGAAGGAAATATCGATTGTGCTAGTAGGTCAATTCTACTCACCACCCCAGAGGGTAAACGGATCAAGTATGTATCACGACATGCACCAAGGAGGATCCAAGTAAATTCACTCTCAGGAGTTGTTCAGGAAGAAGTGCCTGTTGTGAAGGATTACCCGGATGTGTTTCCAGAGGAATTACCAGGCATGCCACCAGATCGAGACATATAATTCTTGATAGAGCTGTTGCCAGGCACCGGACTAATATCGAAGAGACCATATCGGATGCCCGCAAATGATCTGGAGGAAATTAAGAAGCGGATTAAGGATTTACTGGAGAAAGGTTATATTCGACCAAGTTCATCACCTTGGGGAGCCCCAGTGCTCTTAGTTGAGAAGAAGGATGGATCTTTGAGAATGGTTGTTGATTATCGGGCATTGCATGAAGTGACGATCAAGAATAAGTACCCACTACCGATGATCAATGATTTGTTTGACCAGTTGCAAGGAGCTAAAGTATTCTCCAAGATCGATCTTAGATCAGGGTACCACTAGTTGAAGATTCGGGAACTGGATATACCTAAGACAGCTTTTACCACAAGGTACGGGCTATATGAATACACGGTCATGTCATTTGGATTGACTGATGCCCCTGCCTATTTTATGAGTATGATGAACAAGGTGTTCATGGAGTTTTTGGATAAGTTCGTTGTGGTGTTCATTGATGATATTCGGGTATACTCGAAGAATGAAGAGGAACACAAGGAACACTTGCGCTTAGTTCTCGAGTAGATCGGGGAACATCAGTTGTATGCCAAGTTTAGCAAGTGTGAGTTTGGTTGAAGGAAGTTGGTTTTCCTGGACATGTTATATCAGGAGAATGTATAGCAGTCGACCCCACCAAGGTTCAGTCTGTCACCGAGTGGTTGGCACCCACCTCAGTTGGAGAGATCCGAAGTTTTCTGGGACTCGCAGGATATTATCGGAGATTCATTGAGGATTTTTCCAAGATTGTGAAACCCATGACAGAGTTGTTGAAGAAGGACACCAAGTTTAAATGGACCGAGGATTGTGAGGCCAGTTTTTAGGAGTTGAAGAAATGTTTGGTTACAGCCCCAGTACTGATTCTTCCGAATATACGCAAGGATTTCCAAGTGTATTACGACGCTTCTTGCTTGGGACTTGGAGGTGTACTTATGCAAGATGGAAGAGTTGTTTCATATGCCTCACGGCAGCTTCGACCTCATGAGTTGAATTATGCCACCCATGATTTGGAGTTAGCAGCCGTAGTGCATGTGCTCAAGACCTAGAGACATTTTCTGATTGGAAACCATTGTGATGTGTACATGGGTCACAAGAGTTTGAAGTACATTTTCACGCAGAAGGAGTTGAATCTCAGGCAGAGGAGATGGCTGGAGCTCATAAAGGATTATGATATGAAGTTGCATTATCATCCAGGAAAGGCCAATGTCATAGCAGATGCTTTGAGCCACAAAAGTTTTGCAAATACCCTCGTAAGCGGAGGATTACCGCAGGAGTTAGTTGACGATATCAAGGAACTACGTTTGGAGATAGTTCCAAGAGGTTTTGTTGCAGTAATGGAGGTTCAGTCTACATTATTGGGAAAGATTCGAGAAGCTCAGAAGGATGATAAGGAAATCGCTGAGATAAAGGAGAAGATGCGCAAAGAAAAAGCCAAAGGTTTTCGTGAGGATGAGCATGAGACTTTATGGTTGAGGATCGTGTATATGTGCCCAATAATGCAGAGATCGGGAAGTTAATACTTCAGGAAGCTCATGACTCGCCATACTCGATTCACCCCGGAAACACCAAGATGTATTTGGATTTGAAAGAGCGTTTCCGGTGGACGGGTATGAAGAAGGATATTGCCGAGTATGTAGCAGTATGTGATGTATGTCAGAGAGTGAAGGCAGAACATCAGAAGCCGGCAGGATTACTTCAGCCTATGTCGATACCCGAATGGAAGTGGGACAAGCTTGGCATGGATTTCATCACCGGATTGCCCAGGACCCGATCTTGGTATGATTCTATCTAGGATGTAGGTGATCATTTAACCAAGGTAGCTCACTTTATCCTAGTGAAAACCACTTATACAAGCGCGAAGTTGGACAAGATATATATGACCAGGATCGTATGTCTGCATGGAGTTCCGAGGACCATCATATCGGATAGAGGAACACAGTTTACCTAGAAGTTTTGGATTCAGCTGCACCAGACTTTGGGTACTAGGCTAGAGTTCAGTACAACCTTTCATCCACAGACAGATGGACAGACCGAGAGAGTCAATCAGATTCTGGAGGACATGTTGAGAGCATGTGCGCTAGATTATGGATGTAGTTGGGATGATAATTTACCTTACGCAGAGTTCTCATACAACAACAGTTATCAGGCTAGTTTGAAGATGGCAACTTTTGAAGCTTTGTATGGAAGGAGGTGCAGGACACTGTTGATATGGGATGAAGTTGGAGACCGTCAATTGTTTGGATCGGATTTGATCAAAGAGTCTAAAGAGAGGGTTAAGTTGATTCGAGATAGAAGGAAGGTAGCTCAGTCTAGGCAGAAGAGTTATGCCAACACAAAACGCAAGGAGGTAGTTTATGAGATTGGAGACCGAGCGTATCTACGTGTGTCACCCCTGCGAGGAGTTAAACGATTTGGAGTGAAGGGTAAGTTAGCCCTAAGATTTGTAGGGCCATACCGAGTTCTGGAACGTATGGGAGATGTGGCCTATAAGTTGGAGTTACCCAAAGGATTGTCAGGAGTTCACGATGTATTTCACATTTCCCAATTGAAGAAGTGCCATGCTGAGATGGCCGATATTCCTCTAAGAGAAACGGTGCCCCTGGAAGAAATTCAATTGGATAATGACCTAACTTACGAGGAGAAACCCATGAAGATTCTCGAGTTTGCTAGCCGGGTTACACGCAGCAAGGTTATCAAGTTTTGCAAAGTTCAGTGGAGCCACCATACCGAGGATGAAGCCACCGGGGAGTGAGAAGAAGACCTACGGAAAGACCACCCGCACCTATTTTTTAGCCAACCCAAATCTCGAGGGCGAGATTCATCTTAAGGGGGGTAGGTTTGTAACATCCCAAATTTTCAATTTGGATGCTATACATAGGTCATCATATGCATATCATATTTTATTTGCATTTTGTTGGTGATCCTAGAAATCCTAAGCAACTCAAGGACCCAAGGAGAGATTTGGGATTTCATTTATTTTCATATTTGAATTTTCTCAAATTTGAAAAGAGGATCAATTTGGTTTTAATATTTTTCTCTCCAAAATATTTCCAATATTAAAAATAAAAGAGAGAAGATAATATGACTTCTTCAAAAAGAGAGGAATATTGGAGGAGAAACGTTAAAATCAAATTTATATTTTATTTGCTATTTTATTTGAATTAGAAAAATATGCACTTTTGAAAATTGCATTTTTAAATCACAAAAATGTTCACTTTGTTCTAAATATTAGGTTTAGATGGTGAAAATTGTTTCTGTTATTTTTATTTTTTTTATTTTTTTACGATTTTATTTGGGCGGAATTTTATTTTTTATTTAAAAAATCTCTTCCGGCCGACTCGGCCGAAGCCCAGCCGAGCAGGCCGCGGCCCACCTGCGCATCGCCTTCCTCCCACGCGGGGAGACCGAGTCGCCGCCGCCACCCGAGTCTGGCCGGGGCACGACTCCCGGTCCAACCCGGCGCCCCCTCCCGCAAGGCGAAGCCCCCCCTCGCCTTTATAAGTGCCCGCCCCGCCGCCTCCTCCTGTCCCGAGCCGCCGCAACCACCGTCGCCCGCAGTCGACGCCGCCGTATCCACCGCCGTTGTTGCCGCTCGCCGCCGCTGCCCTGCTGCGGACGCTGCTCTCTGCCGCCGCTAGCGCCGCCCGCTGCCGAAGCCCTGCGCCGCCACCGCCGCGCCGTTCACCGGATCGCACCGCCGCTGCCCGCCGTTTTTTTAAGAACCGGTAAAGACCGAACCGTCGCCCAGTTTTTTTGGGGGGTTTTCGTTAGATCGATTTAGTTCGGTTTTTTCGAGTTTGCTAATTAGCAGCGTTCGTTCGAACTTCTCTGTTAGCAAACGTATTCACTCGTTCGACCCTTATAGCGAACATTCTTTCGATAGCCTTTTTGTTTTTATTTTATTTTCGGCCAGGGACCTATCCACGATTTTTATCGCAGATTAGCCCCTGATCTTCAAACTTTCGCAACTTTTTGCTCGCTCGTCCAAATCCAGTGAAACCAATGCCAAAATCTTCGTCTTGTTCCCCTCTTTCCAGATAACCAACTTGAACATGGTTTTGACAATTTAAAATGTGGTTCCAAGCAGATTTGAATTCGAACTTTTTTTGATCGTAGTTTGAGTTTCGTAGCTCCGATTCGATTGATTCTTTTTGCAAACCGAAGCACTTCACTTGTACTTTCAATTTGGATCTTTTCTCTTGAGTTTTAACCTTGCATCTATTGCTTGAGTGCTTATGTATGTTATTGTCTGTTTGTGATAGAGTTTCCGGAGTGCGAAGCATGCTACTACGAGTCACTTGGGTTTTCAGATCATCAGCAAGGCAAGTAACACTTTGATCATACCCCTTTATTACCCAGTTTTTATGCATTAGTTTCAATCCTCAAACACTGCATGGTTAGGACCTATTTAACATGTGGGTTTTGGGAAGTAGATGTTGAGGTAGTACCTATTGCCCTTTCATTCAAACCTCGGGAGTTACTACGTTACGCTTATTATACTTTGCTATGCTATGCTCGTAGACGTGGTTTGGATTGAGTGGTTCATGATAGTTGTGAGAATTATTATGAACTAAGGGTTTATTTAAGGTGGCTACTTTAACACATATCTGGGTGGATTGGTTGAGGCACCCTGGAGTACCCAATGGTTGTCTGGGCACCTGGAGCAATCCAGCACTGTCCTGGGATATCTCGGAGTACCCGTGTGATTATCCTATTGTTTGCCACCCAGGCTCAAAGGGATCATAAAATTATTCATGCTGGAAACTTTCGTGTGTAGCCACAAGCCATTATGGGCTCTGGCATAGTTGAGTAAGTTGCAGGAGACCTTTCCATGATGGGCCAGCAGATGTAGGGGATTGTAGGTGTACCGACCTATCTATCGGTTAAGGGGACCTCTTCGGAAAGACTGTGTCTCGATCATCCGTTTCTCAAACATCATGCAGTGCGAGAAATACAACAGAGGAGATCGAGTCTTGTGGGGAAAAGTGCGCAAAACCTCTATAGAGTGTACAAACTAATCATGGTTAGCCGTGTCCCCAGTTATGGACATCTTGAATATATGGTGCTTGAATTATTGATTTGATCTCATCACTTTACTTAATTAAATTGTTGGGTTGATGATTACTTTAATTTGGGATTGAGTTGGAGGAACCTTCTCAATATTTCAACAAACTTTGTAGTTAAATAAAATATATTCCTTTGTTGTGGGGAAAAACTAGCTTTCTGCAAATGCTAAACATAGAGCCTCCAACAGCCAAATATGCATATAGTTATAGCTGTTACTTGTTCATTGTTTTATAGTGTTATCTTGCCGGCATATTCCATGTGCTGACCTACATAGGCTGCAACGTATTATGTTGCAGAGTTTTCAAATGAAGAGTAAGGTGCGCTAGGTCATTGTCATGCACTCAGCTATGCCGTTGGAGTTGATGGACTCATTTTACCTTCGAAGCTTCCGCTATTATCTTATTTAGATGGCCTTCAGCCATATTATTGTAATAAGTTCTCTTTTGAGGCATTCGGTGTAATAAGTGTGTGATTGAACTCTGTTATAAATCCTTCATGTACTGTGTGTGTCAGCATTACCGATCCAGAGATGACACTTATACATAGAGAATGACTGTCTGAGGTCGGATCGCTACACTACAAGAGGGTGTGGTGGGCCTGGCGGCGCTAGCCTTGGCATCGTGGTGGTGTCGTGGCCGGTCAGGCGGCGGCGGTCTGGATTCTTCGTCCACTCCCCGTCAGAGATGGCTGCGGCCCACGCACAAGATGCTTGATGGAGGACCTTCGAACGGATCCGGGTGAAAACCTACTTTTGGCTAGAGGTCAAAGCCGGCAGTGGCGGTGCTATTTGCGACGTTCCTTTCTTGAAAGCATCGCCGAGGAGAAGTTCAAGGCCACCATCTGCTACCTCCAGGGGAAACCCTAGATCTCTAGATCAGATGACGGCGGTGTTCTTGTGTCATTTCCCTCATGGGGGCGTCATTCTTGGAGGTGTACACGGGTTCGAGGGACCAGTGGACGGATTCTTTGGTGGAGCGGTGCGTCATCTCACTCATTGATGGCGGTGGATCTCGGCGGCATGGTGCTATGGTGACTCGGCGTCGGATGCGCGGAGATTGACTCGCACAGGAGGGTGTCACGGTCTGACGTCGTGGTGGCGTCGACGGCAGCTAGACCGTGCAAGGTAGATGCAGCAGTACAACTCTGAAGATGAATTGGTGTCAGGTGGCTGCAGCGGCCTCATACTGGACAGGCGTCCTGGTTGAGGAGTGCGCCGGACCGGTGGGTGCCCCATACCCGATAGACGTCCTGGATGGGACCTCAGGTCTTAGATATTAGGTTTGGCATATGGGAGCGCGCACTCCTGGTTTTTAAAATGTTTTTTAAACATATTTTGAAATGTCAAAAAAATTCAAACAAAAACTAGGCACGTACATCTCGATATATTGTACATGCTCATAAAGTTGTTTTGTGAAAAACCGACAACTGATGTGTCGCATGTGAAAAGGACAAAATCCGGTGTTAAAAAATGCTTTTCACAAGACATCCTTTTGTCTTTTTTACACAAGCCACAAAAATACTAATTTTCTTCGAAACTTGATGTGCACACATATAATGTCGAGATGTATGCGCCAAATTTTTGTTTAAAATTTTTTCACACTTTGAAAAAAATACGTGCAGGAGCGCGGAGCACTAACCGATTTATGGTCAAACCTTGTAATTGACATACAGATTGTACAAACATATTTCCTCTCATCTATTTTTCCAGTCGCCTATAATTACTAGTAAAATTATCCATTATAACTGCATGTCGCACATCGATTTGGTGCTCATACTATTCACCAAATGCCCCTGCATTCAAACAACTTGGCGAACCGAAGGATTAGTTTTTCTGAATAACAGAAGAACCAAAATTAGTGCTCATATATGCTATGGATTCTTTATCAGTAAAAAGAGGGTAGTTGGCTCCTAATCAGCCGCAACATCAATATTCCCGGAGCTACAGCGTCGCGTCGCTAGGTGAACACAATCGCGGTGAGCCATCGGTGGACCACACGAGTTAGATTCTGGGCACTGGTGCGTCAACGCCGGAAGCCGGGGGAAGGTAGAGAGAGGGTGCATCTGGTGAAATGAGGGGCCATCAGAGAGAGAAAGATCTCTCAGATTTTGCTTAACCCTAGCTCTAGGTTGTTGCAATGGTACAGAACACATGGCAAGGGGAGGAAGACGATCTGGATGCGTGGAGGACAATTCGCTGGATTTAGCTCTGCTGCGAGGACAATTTTGAAAATATACCAGGAGCCCAATGATCGCACCGAATCATGTCCCTCTCTTACGAATCCAACGGCCCATCTATCACTGGTGTACCTCGTGCACCAATTCGCTCGTTTCACCAGATACTCTCTCGCCCTAGGCCAGCCATGTATCTACAGTGATTACTGTTTACTACAGTGTGACACTATTGCTACAATCAACAAAGGAATTTCTTGGTACGCCCTGAGCCATGGCCCTGATAGCACCCTGATAGCCTAGGGCCTGTCTACACCCTCTGCATATAACCTTTTTTCGACAAAGGGTGGATTTTATTAACTTAAAATGCAGCATCAAGAGGATACAAACACAATGAGCACACACTCGGCCTCTGCATAGCAAGGATGCACACAGCCAACACAAACTCATGCACACAAAAACACGCCAGCAAATAGCAAAGTCATATATGACCAAATCTATGTGTAGGCGATGAAAAAAGAAAAAAAGCCCCAAAGCGATCATATTCGCAATGGGCAAACTAGAAAAATGACCGTATCTGCACCATCATCTCATGACACCATATGGACGAAGAGGTTCTTCAACAGCAATGCCTTCAGGAAGGGAGCGACACTTTCGCCATCACTGGATCCAACCACCAAGGCTAAAATCTAGGTTTTCACCCTAAAGAATCAGTCTGAGCATTCCAAACAATGCCTTCAACAAGGTAATGGCATAAAAATGTCGCCATTGCCAGGTATACCCGACTCGAGGCAGACCTAGGATTTCGCCCCGGCACTCGAGACCGGATGCTCAAGTAGCACCAGCATCGAAGTCACTGACGTGTTGTCGCCACCTCTTTTCCGCGATACCAGCAGCTACATGCGACGTGACCACCGCCGCTGCACAACCATCCCTCTGCATTAGACATCGTTCATAGTTTGCATATCCCCGCCGAAATTGACCATCGAATTTGTAGAGATAATGTTGGGGAACTTAGTAATTCAAAAAATTCCTACGATCACGCAAGATCTATCTAGGAGAAGCATAGCAACAAGACAGGAGAGTGTGTCCACGTACCCTCGTAGACCAAAAGCGGAAGCGTTTAGTAACGCGGTTGATGTAGTCGAACGTCTTCACAATCCAACCGGTCCAAGTACCAAATGTACGGCACCACCGTGTTCAGCACACATTCAGCACGATGACGTACCTCAACCTCTTGATCTAGTAGAGGGTCGAGGGAGAGTTTCGTCAGCACGACAGCATGGCGACGGTGTTGGTGATGTGATCCACGCAGGGCTTCGCCTAAGCACTACGACAGTATGATCGATGTGGTAAACTGTGGAGGGGGGAACCACACTTAGCTGAGGAACAATTGTGTGCCTTTGGGGTGCCCCCTTCCCCCGTATATAAAGGAGGAGGGGAGGAGGCGGCCGGCCTAGGAGCGCGCCAAAGGGGGGAGTCCAACTAGGACTCCCAATCCTAGTTTGACTCCCTTTCCTTTTCCGTAGGGGGGAAAGAGGGAAGGGAGAGGAAGAGGAGAAGGAAAGGGGGCGCCCCCCTCCCTAGTCCAATTCGGACTCCCTATTGGGAGGAAGCGCGGCTACCCCTTATGGGCTGCTTCCCCTCTCCCCTATGGCCCATGTAGGCCCAATATCCCCCCCCCTGGGGGGGGGGGTTCTGGTAACCCCATGGTACTCTGGAAAAATCCCTGAATCACTCGGAACCATTCTGATGTCCGAATACAACCTTCCAATATATGAATCTTTATCTCTCGACCATTCCGAGACTCCTCGTCATGTCTGTGATCTCATCCAGGACTCCGAACAAACTTCGGTCACCAAAACACATAACTCATAATACAAATCGTCATCGAAGGTTAAGCGTGCGGACCCTACAGGTTCGAGAACTATGTAGACATGACCGAGACATATCTTCGGTCAATAACCAATAGCGGAACCTGGATGCTCATATTGGCTCCTACATATTCTACGAAGATCTTTATCGGTCAAACCGCATAACAACATACGTCAGTCCCTTTGTCATCGGTATGTTACTTTGCCCGAGATTCGATTGTCGGTATCATCATACCTAGCTCAATCTCGTTACCGGTAAGTCTCTTTACTTGTTTCGTAATGCATCAACCCGTAACTAACTCATTAGTCACATTGCTTGCAAGGATTATAGTGATGTGCATTATCGAGAGGGCCCAGAGATACCTCTCCGATACTCGGAGTGACAAATCCTAATCTCGATCTATGCCAACTCAACAAACACCTTTGGAGACACCTGTAGAGCATCTTTATAATCACACAGTTACGTTGTGACGTTTGATAGCACACAATGTGTTCCTCTGGTATTCGGGAGTTGCATAATCTCATAGTCAGAGGAATACGTATAAGTCATGAAGAAAGCAATAGCAATAAAACTAAACGATCATTATGCTAAGCTAACGGATGAGTCTTGTCCATCACATCATTCTCTAATGATGTGATCCTGTTCATCAAATGACAACACATGTTTATGGTTAGAAAACTTAATCATCTTTGATTAACGAGCTAGTCAAGTAGAGGCATACTAGGGACACTCTAGTTTGTCTATGTATTCACACATGTACTAAGTTTCCGGTTAATACAATTCTAGCATGAATAATAAACATTTATCATGATATAAGGAAATATAAATAACAACTTTATTATTGCCTCTAGGGCATATTTCCTTCAGTCTCCCACTTGCACTAGAGTCAATAATCTAGATTACATAGTAATGATTCTAACACCCATGGAGTCTTGGTGTCGATCATGTTTTGCATGTGAGAGAGGCTTAGTCAACGGGTCTGCAACATTCAGATCAGTATGTATCTTGTAAATCTCTATGTCTCCCTCCTTGACTTGATCGCGAATGGAATTGAAGTGTCTCTTGATGTGTTTGGTTCTCTTGTGAAATCTAGATTCCTTTGCCAAGGCAATTGCTCCAGTATTGTCACAAAAGATTTTCATTGGACCCAATGCACTAGGTATTACACCTAGATCGGATATGAACTCCTCCATCCAGACTCCTTCATTTGTTGCTTCCGAAGCAGCTATGTACTCCTCTTCACACGCAGATCCCGCCACGACGCTCTGCTTGGAACTGCACCAACTGACAGCTCCACCATTCAATATAAATACGTATCCGGTTTGTGACTTAGAGTCGTCCGGATCAGTGTCAAAGCTTGCTTTGACATAACCATTTACGACAAGCTCTTTGTCACCTCCATAAACAAGAAACATATCCTTAGTCCTTTTCAGGTATTCCAGGATGTTCTTGACCGCTGTCCAGTGATCCACTCCTGGATTACTTTGGTACCTCCCTGCTAAACTTATAGCAAGGCACACATCAGGTCTGGTACACAGAATTTCATACATGCTAGAACCTATGGCTGAGGCATAGGGAATGACTTTCATTTTCTCTCTATCTTCTGCAGTGGTCGAGCATTGAGTCTGACTCAACTTCACACCTTGTAACATAGGCAAGAACCCTTTCTTTGACTGATCCATTTTGAACTTCTTCAGAACTTTATCAAGGTATGTGCTTTGTGAAAGTCCAATATATAAGCAGCTTCACCGAGGTCTTTCATTGAAAAATTCTTATTCAAGTATCCTTTTATGCTATCCAGAAATTATGTATTATTTCATGCCATCCACATATAATATTAGAAATACTACAGAGCTCCCACTCGCTTTCTTGTAAATACATGCTTCTCCAAAAGCCTGTATAAAACCATATGCTTTGATCACACTATCAAAGCGTATATTCCAACTCCGAGAAGCTTGCACCAGTCCATAAATGGATCGCTGGAGCTTGCACACTTTGTTAGCACCTTTAGGATCGACAAAACCTCCTGGTTGCATCGTATACAACTCTTCTTTAAGATATCCATTAAGGAATGCAGTTTTGACATCCATTTGCCAAATTTCATAATCATAAAATGTGGCAATTGCTAAAATGATTAGAACAGACTTAAGCATCGCTACGGTGAGAAGGTCTCATCGTAGTCAACTCATTGAACTTGTCAAAAACCTTTTGCAACAAGTCGAGCTTTGTAGACAGTAACATTACCGTTAGCGTCAGTCTTCTTGAAGATCCATTTATTCTCTATTGCTTGCCGATCATCGGGCAAGTCAACCAAAGTCCGCACTTTGTTCTCATACATGGATCCCATCTCAGATTTCATGGCCTCAAGCCATTTCGTGGAATCTGGGCTCATCATCGCTTCCTCATAGTTCGTAGGTTCGTCATGGTCAAGTAACATGACCTCCAGAATAGGATTACCATACCACTCTGGTGTGGATCATACTCTGGTTGACCTAGGAGGTTCGGTAGTAACTTGATCTGAAGTTTCATGATCATCATCATTAGCTTCCTCACTAATTGGTGTAGGAATCATTGGAACTGATTTCTGTGATAAACTACTTTCCAATTCGGGAGAAGGTACAATTACCTCATCAAGTTCTACTTTCCTCCCACTAACTTCTTTCGAGAGAAACTCCTTCTCTAGAAAGGATCCATTCTTAGCAACGAATATCTTGACTTCAGATCTGTGATAGAAGGTGTACCCAACAGTCTCCTTTGGGTATCCTGTGAAGAAACATTTCTCCGATTTGGGTTCGAGCTTACCAGGTTGAAGCTTTTTCACATAAGCATCGCAGCCCCAAACTTTAAGAAACGACAACTTAGGATTCTTGCTAAACCACAGTTCATATGGTGTCTTCTCAACGGATTTAGATGGTGCCCTATTTAACGTGAATGCAACCGTCTCTAAAGCATAACCCCAAAACGATAGTGGTAAATCGGTAAGAGACATCATAGATCGCACCATATCTAATAAAGTACGGTTACGACGTTCGGACATACAATTACACTGTGGTGTTCCAGGTGGCGTGAGTTGCGAAACTATTCCACATTGTTTCAGATGAAGACCAAACTCATAACTCAAATATTCACCTCCACGATCAGATCGTAGAAAATTTATTTTCTTGTTACGATGATTTTCCACTTCACTCTGAAATTCTTTGAACTTTTCAAATGTTTCAGACTTATGTTTCATTAAGTAGATATACCCATATCTGCTCAAATCATCTGTGAAGGTTAGAAAATAACGATACCCGCCGTGAGCCTCAACACTCATTGGACCGCATACATTAGTTTGTATTATTTCCAATAAGTCAGTCACTCGCTCCATTGTTCCGGAGAACGGAGTTTTAGTCATCTTGTCCATGAGGCATGGTTCGCAAGAATCAAGTGATTCATAATCAAGTGATCCCAAAATTCCATCGGCATGGAGTTTCTTCATGCGCTTTACACCAATATGACCTAAATGGCAGTGCCACAAATAAGTTGCACTGTCATTGTTAACTTTGCATCTTTTGGCTTCAGTATTATGAATATGTGTATCACTACTATCGAGATTCAACAAAAATAGACCACTCATCAAGGGTGCATGACCATAAAAGATATTACTCATATAAATAGAACAACCATTATTCTCTGATTTAAATGAATAATCGTCTCGCATTAAACAATTATTTAGGTCTAAAACTAATCCTGATGGTAGATGTAGAGGTAGTGTACCGACGGCGATCACATCGATTTGGAACCATTTCTCACGCGCATCCTCACCTCATCCTTAGACAATCTTCGTTTAATCTGTAGCCCTTGTTTCGAGTTGCAAATATGAGCAACAGAACCAGTATCAAATACCCAGGCGCTACTACGAGCATTAGTAAGGTACACATCAATAACATGTATATCAAATATACCTTTCACTTTGCCATCCTTCTAATCCGTCAAATACTTGGGGAAGTCCCGCTTCCAGTGACCAGTCCCTTTGCAGTAGAAGCACTCAGTTTCAGGCTTAGGTCCAGACTTGGGCTTCTTCCCTTGAGAAACAACTGGCTTGTTGTTCTTCTTGAAGTTCTCCTTCTTTCCTTTGCCCCTTTTCTTGAAACTAGTGGTCTTGTTCACCATCAACACTTGATGCTCCTTCTTGATTTCTACCTCCGCAGCCTTTAGCATCGGGGACAGCTCGGGAATTGTCTTTTCCATCCCTTGCATATTATAGTTCATCATGAAGCCTTTATAGCTTGGTGGTGGTGATTGAAGAACTCTATCAATGACACTATCATCAGGAAGATTAACTCCCAGCTGAGTCAAGTGGTTATGGTACCCAGACATTCTGAGTATGTGTTCACTAACAGAACTATTCTCCTCCATTTTGCAGCTGTAGAACTTGCTGGAGACATCATATCTCTCAACTCGTGCATTTGCTTGAAATATTAACTTCAACTCCTATAACATCTCATATGCTCCATGACGTTCAAAACGTCTTTGATGTCCCGATTCTAAGTCATAAAGCATGGCACACTGAACTATCGAGTAGTCATCAGCTTTGCTCTGCCACACGTTCATAATGTCCGGAGTTACTCATGCAGCAGGTCTTGCACCTAGCGGTGTTTCCAGGACGTAATTCTTCTGTGCAGCAATGAGGATAATCCTCAAGTTACGGACCTAGTCCGTGTAGTTGCTACCATCATCTTTCAACTTAGCTTTCTCTAGGAATGCATTAAAATTCAAGGGAACTGTAGCACGGGCCATTGATCTACAACAACATAGATATGCAAAAAACTATCAGGTACTAAGTTCATGATAAATTAAAGTTCAATTAATCATATTACTAAAGAACTCCCACTTAGATAGACATCCCTCTAGTCATCTAAATGATCACGTGATCCATATCAACTAAACCATGTCCGATCATCACGTGAGATGGAGTAGTTTTCAATGGTGAACATCACTATGTTGATCATATCTACTATATGATTCATGTTCGACCTTTCAGTCTCAGTGTTCCGAGGCTATATCTGCATATGCTAGGCTCGTCAAGTTTAACCCGAGTATTTGATACGTCTCCAACGTATCTATAATTTATGAAGTATTCACGCCAATATATTTTCATTCTTGGATGTTTTTCAATCATTTTATAGCAACTTTATATCATTTTTTGGGACTAACCTATTGACCCACTGCCCAGTGCCAGTTGTTCTTTTTTGCTTGTTTTTTACATCGCAGAAAATCAATATCAAACGGAGTCCAAACACCGCGAAACTTTTTGTGGATTTTTTATGGGCCAGAAGACTCCTATGGGCCAAAGCAGCACCTACGGGGTGCCTTGAGGGGGGCACAACCCGCCAGGGCGCGCTAGGGCCCCCTGGTGCGCCCGGGTGGGTTGTGCCCACCTCGGTGGCCTCCTGTACCCCTTCTTTGCACTATAAATTCCCAAATATTCCGAAACCCCTCGGGGTTAACGTAGATCAGAAGTTCCGCCGCCGTAGGGCTCCGTAGCCACCGAAAACCAATCTGGACCTGTTCCGGCACCCTTCCGGAGGGGGGAATCGTCTCTGGTGGCCATCTTCATCATCCCGGTGACCACCACAATGAGGAGGAAGTAGTCCACCCTCGGGGCTAAGGGTTTGTACCAGTAGCTATGTGTTTAATCTCTCTCTCTCTCTCGTGATCTATATCATGGGCTTTGTTAATATAGTCGGATCATATGATGTTTCTCCCCTCTATACTCTTGTTGTGATGAATTGAATCTTTACCCTTTGAAGTTTTGCCATGTCGGGTTGAATGTTTAGATTTGAAAACACATGATGTATGTCTTGCAATTGAATACTCGTGGTGACAATGGGGTATCTTATTGATTCACTTGATATACATTATGGAACTCAACTTGCGGATTCCCGTGGTGATATTGGGGTAATCTATGCATAGGGGTTGATGCACGTTTTTATTATCCTTTCCCCGATAGAAACTTTGGGGTCTCCTTGTAGTTCTTTGTGTGGATTGAGTATTATGAATATGAATTTGCTTTGGTGTTATTCTAGTATGAACTCTAGGATAGATCGAACGGAAACAATAGCTTTGTGTTATTTTAGTACGAACTCTTGAATAGATCGAACGAAAAGAATAGCTTTGAGGTGGTTTCGTACCCTATAAACAATTTCTATCTTTTGTACTCCGCTAATAGGAACTCTGGAGTGATTCTTTATTGTACTTTGAGGGATAATCAAATGATCCAACTATCTTAGCACTGTTGGGAGATTGCACTAGTGAAAGTACGAACCCTAGGTCTTGTTTATAAGCATTGAAATACCGTTTTTTGCCTATTTACTATTTTCTACCTTTCTGTTTTTTATTTATTCAGATTATAAAAATATATTTCTACCATTTGTATTACACTTTTATCACCATCTCTTCGCCGAACTAGTGCACCTATACAATTTGCCATTGTATTGGGTGTGTTGGGGACACAAGAGATTTCTTGTATTTGATTGAGGGTCGTTTGAGAGAGACCATGTTCATCCTATACCTCTCACGGATTGATAAACCTTAGGTCATCCACTTGAGGGAAAATTGCTACTGTCCTACCGAACTCTGCGCTTGGAAGCCCAACAAGTGTCTACAAGAATAAAGTTGCGTAGTAAACATCAGTATTCTGTATGTGCAAAACTGGCTTGTACCCGTTGTATGTGAACGTAGAGCTTATCACACCCAATCATCACGTGGTGTCTTAGCACGACGAACTGTAGCAACGGTGCATACTCGGGGAGAACACTTATACCTTGAAATTTAGTGAGGGGTCATCTTATAATGCTACCACCATACTAAGCAAAATAAGATGCATAAAGGTTAAACATCACATGCAATCAAAATATGTGACATGATATGGCCATCATCATCTTGTGCCTTTGATCTCCATCTCCAAAGCACCATCATGATCTCCATTGTCACTGGCTTGACACCTTGATCTCCATCGTAGCATCGTTGTCATCTCGCCAACTATTGCTTCTACGACTATCACTGCCGCTTAGTGATAAAGTAAAGGAATTACATGGCGATTGCATTTCACACAATAAAGAGACAACCATAAGGCTCCTGCCAGTTGCCGATAACTTTTAGAAAACATGATCATCTCATACAACAATTTATATCTCATCACGTCTTGACCATATCATATCACAACATGCCCTACAAAAACAAGTTAGGCGTACTCTACTTTGTTGTTGCAAGTTTTACGTGGATGCTACGGGCTTCTAGCAAGAACCGTTCTTACCTACCCATCAAAACCACAATGATTTTTCGTCAAGTGTGCTATTTTAACCTTCAACAAGGACTGGTCGTAGTCAAACTCGATTCAACTAAAGTTGGAGAAATAGACACCCGCCAGCCACCTGTGTGAAGCACGTTGGTAGAACCAGTCTCATGAACGCGGTCATGTAATGTCGGTCCGAGCCGCTTCATCCAACAATACCGCCGAATCAAAGTAACACGTTGGTGGTAAGAAGTATGACTATTATCGCCCACAACTCATTGTGTTCTACTCGTTCATATATCATGTACACATAGACCTGTCTCGGATGCCACTGTTGGAAAACGTAGTAATTCAAAAAAAATCCTACGATCATGTAAGATCTATCTAGGAGAAGCATAACAACGAGACGGGAGAGTGTGTACACGTACCCTCATAGACCGAAAGCGGAAGCGTTTAGTAACGCGGTTGATGTAGTCGAACGTCTTCACGATCCAACCGGTCCAAGTACCGAACGTACGGCACCTCCGTGTTCAGCACACGTTCAGCATGATGACGTCCCTCGAGCTCTTGATCCATAGAGGGTCGAGGGAGAGTTCCGTCAGCACGACGGTGTGGCGACGGTGTTGGTGATGTGATCCACGCAGGGCTTCGCCTAAGCACTACGACAATATGACCGAGGTGGTAAACTGTGGAGGGGGGCACTGCACACGGCTGAGAAACAATTGATGTGCCTTTAGAAGGAAATAAGCCCTAGAGGCAATAATAATGTTATTAGTTATTTCCTTATATCATGATAAATGTTTATTATTCATGCTAGAATTGTATTAACCGGAAACATGATACATGTGTGAATACATAGACAAACAGAGTGTCACTAGTATGCCTCTACTTGACTAGCTCATTGATCAAAGATGGTTATGTTTCCTAGCCATAGACAAAGAGTTGTCATTTGATTAACGGGATCACATCATTAGGAGAATGATGTGATTGACTTGACCCATTCTGTTAGCTTAGCACTTGATCGTTTAGTTTGTTGCTATTGCTTTCTTCATGACTTATACATGTTCCTATGACTATGAGATTATGCAACTCCCGTTTACCAGAGGAACACTTTGTGTACTACCAAACATCACAATGTAACTGGGTGATTATAAAGGTGCTCTACAGGTGTCTCCGAAGGTACTGTTGGGTTGGCGTATTTCGAGATTAGGATTTGTCGCTCTGATTGTCGGAGAGGTATCTCTGGGCCCACTCAGTAATACACATCACTTAAGCCTTGCAAGCATTGCAACTAATGAGTTAGTTGCGGGATGATGTCTTACGGAACGAGTAAAGAGACTTGCCGGTAACGAGATTGAACTAGGTATTGAGATACCCATGATCGAATCTCGGGCAAGTAACATACAGATGACAAAGGGAACAACGTATGTTGTTATGCGGTTTGACCGATAAAGATCTTCATAGAATATGTAGGAGCCAATATGAGCATCCAGGTTCCGCTATTGGTTATTGACCGGAGATGTGTCTCGGTCATGTCTACATAGTTCTCGAACCCGTAGGGTCCGCACGCTTAAAGTTCGATGACGGTTATATTATGCGTTTACGGTCTTTGATGTACCGAAGGTAGTTCGGAGTCCCGGATATGATCATGGACTTAACGAGGAGTTTCGAAATGGTCGAGACGTAAAGATCTATATATTGGACGACGATGTTCGGACATCGGGATGGTTTCGGGTAGTTTCGGGCATATACCGGAGTACCGGGGGGTTACCGGAACCCCCCGGGGAGACTAATGGGCCTATTGGGCCCTAATGGAGAAGAGGAGGGGCGGCCAAAGGGCAGCCGCGCGCCCCCTCCCCCCAGTCCAAATTGGACAAGGAGGGGGCGGCGCCCCCCTTTCCTTTCCCCTCTCTCTCCTTCCCTCTCCTCTCATACTCCCACATGGAAAATGGGAGTCCTACTTCCATTGGGGGTAGGACTCCTCATGGGGCATGCCTAGGGTGGCTGGCCCCCTCATCCTAAACCACTCCTTTATATACGGGGAGGGAGACACCCCTTGGAGACACAACAATTGATCTCTTGGATCTTTTAGCCATGTGCGGTGCCCCTCTCCACCATAGTCCACCTCGATAATATCATAGCGGTGCTTAGGCAAAGCAATGCGATGTTAGAACATCAACATCGTCACCACGCTGTCATGCTGATGGAACTCTCCCTCAAAGCTCGGCTGGATCGGAGTTCGAGGGGCGTCATCGAGTTGAACGTGTGCAGAACTCGGAGGTGCCGTGCGTTCGGTACTTGATCGGTCGGATTGTGAAGACGTGCAACTACATGAACTGCGTTGTTCTAACGCTTCCGCTTTCGATCTACGAGGGTACGTGGACACACTCTCCCCTCTCGTTGTTATGCATCACCATGATCTTGCGTGTGCGTAGGATTTTTTTTTGAAATTACTACGTTCCCCAACAGTGGCATCTGAGCCAGGTTTTTATGCGTTGATGTTATATGCACGAGTAGAACACAAGTGAGTTGTGTGCGATACAAGTCATACTGCTTACCAGCATGTCATACTTTGGTTCGGCGGTATTGTTGGATGAAGCGGCCCGGGCCGACATCACGTGTACGCTTACGCGAGACTGGTTCTACCGACGTGCTTTGCACACAGGTGGCTGGCGGGTGTCAGTTTCTCCAACTTTAGTTGAACTGAGTATGACTACACCCGGTCCTTGAGAAGGTTAAAACAACACTAACTTGACGAACTATCGTTGTGGTTTTGATGCGTAGGTAAGAACGGTTCTTGCTTAGCCCGTAGCAGCCACGTAAAACTTGCAACAACAAAGTAGAGGATGTATAACTTGTTTTTGCAGGGCATGTTGTGATGTGATATGGTCAAGACATGATGCTATATTTTATTGTATGAGATGATCATGTTTTGTAACCGAGTTATCGGCAACTGGCAGGAGCCATATGGTTGTCTCTTTATTGTATGCAATGCAATCGCCCTGTAATTGCTTTACTTTATCACTAAGCGGTAGCGATAGTCGTAGAAGCAATAGTTGGCGAGACGACAACGATACTACAATGGAGATCAAGGTGTCACGCCGGTGATGATGGTGATCATGACGGTGCTTCGGAGATGGAGATCACAAGCACAAGATGATGATGGCCATATCATATCACTTGTATTGATTGCACGTGATGTTTATCTTTTATGCATCTTATTTTTCTTTGATTGACGGTAGCATTATAAGATGATCTCTCACTAAATTTCAAGATAAAAGTGTTCTCCTTGAGTATGCACCGTTGCCAAAGTTCGTCGTGCCCACACACCACGTGATGATCGGGTGTGATAAGCTCTACATCCATCTACAACGGGTGCAAGCCAGTTTTGCACACGCAGAATACTCAGGTTAAACTTGACGAGCCTAGCATATGCAGATATGGCCTCGGAACACTGAGATCGAAAGGTCGAGCGTGAATCATATAGTAGATATGATCAACATAATGATGTTCACCACTGAAAACTACTCCATTTCACGTGATGATTGGTTATGGTTTAGTTGATTTGGATCATGTGATCACTTAGATGATTAGAGAGATGTCTATCTAAGTGGGAGTTCTTAAGTAATATGATTAATTGAACTAAAATTTATCATGCACTTAGTACCTGATAGTATTTTGCATGTCTATGTTTGTTGTAGATAGATGGCTCGTGCTGGTGTTCCGTTGAATTTTAATGCGTTCCTTGAGAAAGCAAAGTTGAAAGATGATGGTAGCAATTACATGGACAAGTTCCGTAACTTGAGGATTATCCTTATTGCTGCATAGAAGAATTACGTCCTGGAAGCACCGCTGAGTGCCAAACCTGCTGCGGGAACAACACCAGATGTTATGAACACCTGGCAGAGCAAAAATGACGACTACTCGATAGTTCAGTGTGCCATGCTTTACGGCTTGGAACCGGGACTTCAACGATGCTTTGAATGTCATGGAGCATATGAGATTTTCCAGGAGTTGAAGTTA